>NC_054706.1:8988465-9190965 GCF_016097555.1 Gigantopelta aegis
ATTCTGTTATTGGTATTTTGGACTAGTAATGGAACATATAATATTACGAAGCGAGATTCTGAGTTTATTAAAACTATAGATGTGTTTGTAAATGATGTTATAAAACGGTGAGGCGAGATTGTGAGTTTATTAATTCTGTTATTGGTATTTTGGACTAGTAATGGAACATATAATATTACGAAGCGAGATTGTGAGTTTATTAAAACTATAGTTGTGTTTGTAAATGATGTTATAAAACGGTGAGGCGAGATTGTGAGTTTATTAATTCTGTTATTGGTATTTTGGACTAGTAATGGAACATATAATATTACGAAGCGAGATTCTGAGTTTATTAAAACTATAGATGTGTTTGTAAATGATGTTATAAAACGGTGAGGCGAGATTGTGAGTTTATTAATTCTGTTATTGGTATTTTGGACTAGTAATGGAACATATAATATTACGAAGCGAGATTCTGAGTTTATTAAAACTATAGATGTGTTTGTAAATGATGTTATAAAACGGTGAGGCGAGATTGTGAGTTTATTAATTCTGTTATTGGTATTTTGGACTAGTAATGGAACATATAATATTACGAAGCGAGATTCTGAGTTTATTAAAATTTTAGTTTTATTTGTATTTTGCATTAGTAAATGATGTAATATGGCTAAGCGAGATTCTGAGTTCAATTCTTTTTGCAATTTTAGTTAGTTATGTATGTATGTATGTCCATTGTGTAGAAACACGATTTTGACTATGGATAACGGTTTTGTCCGTTCAGATGTCTGCATTTTGAATTAGTAAATGATGCAATATAACGAAGCGAGATTCTTAGTTTAATTTTTGTACAATTTTAGTTAGTTAGTTATGTATGTATGTATGTATGTATGTATGTATGTATGTATTATACCAAATACATATTAATTTATTTATGTGAATATATTTTTGTATATATCTGGTGGCTGTACTCCGAACACTCAATGGGCAGAGATACCATAATGTCATCTTGAATAGAGTATTCATTCCTCATTTTGACAATAATGCACTTGCAAGCATCCCTGTCTTCATGGATGACAATGACCGACCTCATCGTGCCATAGCAGTACTCGACTATTAGCAGCAGCATGCAATTGAAACTGTACCATGGCCCCCAAGAAGCCCTGGCCTGAACCCTATAGAGCACATCTGGGATGTTTTGGGACGTATGGTGAGTGAGAGGGGATCCTCCTGTGCAGAATATACAGGAATTGACTCAGGCACTTCACAGGGAACGACAGGGGATACCGTGTTTGATGATTAATCCATTGGTGTCCCGCATGAGGAGGCGTGTCCAGGCCGCCATCCAGGCACTGGGTGTCTATACCTGATGTTGATCAATGACAGACTCAAAACCGTGTTGAGGTGTTGGCTGACTTTTACAGATGACGTTACCGACCATCAGGTCATTTGTATCAGCTGTGGAGCAATAGTTATAAATTGTATGGAAAATGCTAATTTTTATGTTACTTGTTCAAGTGTTAATAAAATCAATCAGTATCGCCATGCCATCTTCGGGAGTTTTCGTGACCCTTTATATTTTGACGGTGGATCTATTCAACTGATTAGGATTTTCTCGTTCCAACCAGTGCACCATAACTGGTCAAAGGACATGGTATGTTTTTTTCCTGTCTGTAGGAAAGTGCATATATAAATTCCCTTGCAGCATGAGGCAAAATGACTCTGTCAGAATTACCAAATGTTTTACCTCGAATAGCGGATAATTAATTGTGCTTTAGTGGTGTCGTTAAAGAAAACAAACGTTACATTACTTTATATTTTGAAAGTATTGTTGCTTAACGATTTAAAATAGACCAATAACACGTTTTGTTTGTGTGGTTTATTTCAGGATTCGATTATCAACAAAGTTTCCCGCGCGTTGTATCATCTCGTCTGCTAACTCAACAGTCCAAGTTACTGAATGACACGACTGTCACTGAATGTGCAACGAAGTGTGGCAGAAAAATCTCGTGTTTGGCTTTCAACGTGAACGTCAACACTCGGCAGTGTGAGCTAATCGTCAGTCCAAAGTTTCTATGATTCCAAGAAGAATGACCCACAGTGGGATTACAATAGGTTTGACTTGTGCTAGACTGACGAACTCGTAGAACACGGGTGCCAGTTTGCACATGAAGCCAGCATCTTTAAATCTGAACAGCAATATTGTTACCTGCGATCAAGACAGTATCTCTTATGGACATTTTGCAAAATAGTAGTTGATTCCATGAATCGCTATCTAGTGCCTCGTCTGTAGGAGGACTGCCACTATCGAGGAGATCCTTTACGGGACAATACATCCTTGTTGTACCACCACACACAGAACTGCCACTCCTAGATTAGTTTGTTGTGTGTAACTTTATCAAACAATCTGGCAATGGTACATTGCATGTTTCCTTTTCTGTTAAGACTACTAGGTTTCTTCATAAATTCATCCGGGTTGGTGCATAAGGGTAGTGTTGGACGTTAAACGTGGAAAATGTTTATGGCTTGATTATAATAAAGGGCTATGCAAGGATGCTATTAGGGTCAATGTTAGACCGTTTACAAAGTTGTATATTAAATGTTGTGTCTGATTGTGGTTGGAAATAGACAAAATGGTTACTCATTTTAAAAATGTTTTACTTGACATTACAGACGACTTCATTAAATGCGATGATGTCATGATGGCTCCAGGTGAGATAATACTAGATTAAACGTTACACGTTAAAAACCATGGTTTAATATGAAGAGTTTAGTCATATGTAAAGACTTACCTGGATTCATTACGAACGTTTAACTCTATAAACATCTCTTGACAATAATACTTATTTACGTGTAAGTAAAAGTAAATATATGAAATTAAAAAAACCGACCCAAAAACAGGTATTCAGCTGGAGTATTTGAGAAAGTATACTGGTAACGAATTTTGTCAACATTTCTCAAAAACAAATCATTTTAAAACCTAATGGAGCTTTGAGTCAATTTTATAATTATTCTAAAAGGTAGTGAAAATTTATAACAATAATTCAGGTATTCATTCAGAGGTAGATGAGGATTTTCATACATTATGAATGTTTATGTGAACAGTTAGATTGTGATATTACTGTTTGCGAGATAATATTTGCAATAATATATCTGAAATATTGCAAACATAGCAAGAAACTGGGATTGGATGCAATTTAAATAAATTCTAGTGTCCTCTTATTTAATATATGTTTAACACTATATTACATGCAGGCATCTTTCCTGCTGTTTGGAGTGTTGCAGTCAAATTGTTCCGGTTTAAAAAAAAAAGATACCCCCTACCCAGATAATTGCGCAACAGTAATTCATGCAATAAAAACGATCATTTAGTACCTTTACCGAATACGATTCGGGCCAAGAAACGTATAATTTGTGCTGAATAATTAATTTAATGGGATTTCTTTCTAGTTATCCACATATCGTTAATAGTGGGGTGCCGTTATTGACTGGTAGAGAGCGTGGGTGTTTGAGAGTTGCCATTAGTTTGTGACTACAATACATACAACACAAGCCGCAAATAAGTGTGTTTTGACGTGTTACAAGACAAACCAGTTATTTACACTAAGGTCGTTGCACAACGGCATGGGACGAATACATATATAATCAATGTGTATTATACTTATGACATGTCGCCATGAAAGAAAATCAGAACTTACCGACCATGATAAAACTCTCTCTCAGAAACTGAGATAAGAATTGTACTTGAAAACCAGTCACCTGTCCCACCATCACTGATCAAACGAAGATAACAATATGAATATGTATGCGTATAGAGTAATAAAGAAGTAAATATATAATGTCTACATTTCATTAAACAACATAAAAATGTCTTCAACATTTCATTAAACAACATAACATATGCATGCAAATATAGCAAGCGGCAGTGATGGACTTAAAGTTCAATTTTTCATCTTCTTCTTTAGGAATATGGTGTTTACAAAACATGAATTTTTTAAATAGCATGTACAGTAAGATAGAAAATGTATTTTTTTCTTTTCTATAATCTGTGTTTCTCTGTTGCCACAGGCGCGATTTCGTTTGCTGGAAACTAACAATCTGGCATATTTAAAACATGTATTTTTGAACCCGTGATACACAGTAACTTATACTAGCGGGCTTCTGTTCCTATGGTTGCAATCTTTTATTACTCTAATGAATTATTATAATCTCACATCCTCAAAAGATTCATTTTTGTATCTAGTATACAAAAAAACTTATAAAGGGCAATTTTGCTGAACACTTGAAACCATACTTTTGCTATCACCAAATATATCATGTTTTCGCCACAGTAATACATAATGATCCACATAATGGATTTCCGTATGTTTTCATGGATTGCTCTTTTTTCGAAAGTTCAAGGCGACCACCATAAACGAACCACTTAAAACGAAATATAACAGTCATATCCAAATTACCATGTTCACAAAGTTTCACTTCAGTTGGTTCATTAATTCCATTTGTCCTCCTGTCCCTACTACAACATTTCCCTGAATTCGTATCTCAACAATTCTTTCTATTACTACCTCAACAATTCCCTCTATTCCTACCTCATCGATGCCCTCAGTTCCTTCCTCAACAATTCCCTCATTCCTACTTCAACAATTCCCCTATCCCTACCTCAAAAATTCCCTCTATTACTACCTCAACATTTCCCTCTATTCCCTCAAAATGTCAACTCTATTCATACATCAACAATTCCCTCTATTACTACCTCAACGTTTCCCTCTATCCATATACATCAACATTTCCATCTATTCACACCTCAACAATTCCCTCTATTGCTACCTCAACATTTCCCTCTATCCATATATCAACATTTCCCTCTATTCATACCTCAACAATTCCCTCTATTACTACCTCAACAATTCCCTGTATTCCTACCTCATCGATGCCCTCAGTTCCTTCCTCAACAATTCCCTCATTCCTACCTCAACAATTCCTCTATCCCTACCTCAACGATTCCCTCTATTACTACCTCAACATTTCCCTCTATTACTACCTCAACATTTCCCTCTATTCCCTCAATATGTCACTCTATTCATACATCAACAATTCCCTCTATTACTACCTCAACAATTCCCTGTATTCCTACCTCATCGATGCCCTCAGTTCCTTCCTCAACAATTCCCTCATTCCTACCTCAACAATTCCTCTATCCCTACCTCAACGATTCCCTCTATTACTACCTCAACATTTCCCTCTATTACTACCTCAACATTTCCCTCTATTCCCTCAATATGTCACTCTATTCATACATCAACAATTCCCTCTATTACTACGTCAACATTTCCCTCTATCCATACATCAACATTTTCATCTATTCACAGGTCAACAATTCCCTCTATTACTACCTCAACATTTCCCTCTATCAATACATCAACATTTCCCTCTATTACTACCTCAACATTTCCGTCTATCCATACATCAACATTTCCCTCTATTCATACCTCAACAATAACAGCGGTGTTATTCTGTGTTTATGAAGGTTTGAACCCTCGTGTCTTATTTACTTACTTACTTTTCAATTTATTTATTTTCGTATTTAGTTCTCTAGTTGGATTGTTATGATTTGAAAAAATAAAATTTCTTACACACCCTTTGGAGATAACCCAATTCGTTATTTATAAGAACACATACTAGTATGATATATATGTGTGATAACAATTAAAAAAAAATACGACTGGCTGCTCCTTGGTGATCACCCGGTGGCGACAGCCATAACAGCCATACCATCCAATGAAAAAAAAAGCACAATCGAAATTGATTGATCTGTGACGTGTAGGTTAACCTGAAACTGACGCGTAAGTTAGCTACACGCGCCAGGGCTGTAAATACGCTATATAGTTGGAAAAGACATTTCGATTTGATTAAAACCTGAATTTTGAGATTATGTAAGAAATCGAATACTACATTTGCTCGTTAGATACGTTTTAAAACAACTCGTAAGATACTGGTAAATTGATATGCACTATTTAATTTGTGTCCGTTTACTTTCATTCAAGTCAGAAATAAATGTTATATGTCTAGATGTGAAGAAACGTTATTACATATATATTCAAATAATAATATTACAAATTCTATGTTAATATTGAATCTCACGGCAGCTAAATTCACGTCCCGTCCATTGACATAAGTTTGTTTCTTTGAATATGGCGAATGAAGTTTATGGGGGGGGGGGGGGGGGGGGGGGGGGGGGGGGGGGGGGGGGGGGGAAGTTTATGGGGGGGGGGGGGGGGGGGAATCTTGCTCCCCCACAAAATATATTGAGAAAAAATGTATTTGAGCAGGGAAGGATTTGGACCTCCGAAACCCTCTTCCTGCACACGCGCCTGGTATGGTTAGTCGTAAACTTAACTGATATAATTAAAACAGCATAATTCGAAACGCTAATAACATACTTTTAAAAAACCAGAACGGAAAAGCACCCCCACTGATAACACTGTTCCCTATAGAGTCACTGATTAATATTCACTGTTAATTGAAAATGACAGAACTTACAACTTTGTCAAATGTCCGTGCGACCTGAACTGACTATAAACCTAACACAATTGACCAGAAAAGGTTGCATACCACTATTAATTACTCCATGCAAATATCATCTCAGAATAAATTGCATGAAGAATGGCATGATATTACAAGGAATAAGTGACTACCACGTTTTGAACCTAGTCAAATGATAAGTGACATGAACAAAAACAATACATGTTGACCACACAAGTTTTGATTTAATCACCCGTACACCAAAACAACGTTTCCCTTTTGCTGTTATGTCCACCAAACCGCACCGTGCACGTACACAGTTTTAATGCTCTTACTCTTAGTTACTACTCTTAGTAACAATAACAAATAATGTACAATGACACGGTTATTTAAAACGTCACAAAGGTCAACCCACCTGTAATGGGCATATTTCAAAATACCAGTTTTGGTGTTGGATGGAATTTGAAACTTTGCTCCTGTATTCCTTTTAAGTCATTCACATTAGGAAGTAAAGTCATAGAGTTTTGTAGGAGGCAGGAGGAGATGCATTAATACCATGCATAACACATTCCTTAATTAACCCATTTTAACTTCGTGAAGTTGAAATAGTTTTGGTGTCGGACATTGATAGAAATCAAAGATATCAACTTAGCAAAATAAATGCAACATTCTATCAAAAGTATATGAGGGAACTTTGATCAACCAATGCTTTTGCAAAACCAAGAAACATGTTTGAAATCTAGATTAACGATCTTACATGAATATGCCACGCTCAAAGCACAATTTTACGTTGTCCAGTATAATGGTGTGATACGGAATATATCCGAGCGACTTCAATTTAAAACATTTCCATGGATAGATGTGAACCCCCTCAGACCTTCCTCATCCCTTCGTTAACGTAGTTGCATGTTGATACCTGAACAAATATCAGGCCCGTAGGAACGATATCTGAACTGTGTGTACTGTTAAACAGTTCATGATATGAAAATATATTAGGATGTTTTCTATATTTCTCGGGTATGCTTTTTCTCACATTTAATAACACAGGATCATTACATTTAAATATATAATGGAATTCAGTCTCTCCAGTGGGATTGTACATATATTTAGCTTAGTCTCACTCTGCTTAACATAGATAAATACGAATAGAGGCAGCAAAAATGATGCATGTATAATTTGTCTGGATTTATTTCAAAGAATCATTGCGTTATGGATATATGTTGGAAGTGATTGTTGACACAAAGTTAGCTTACTTACACAAATTTAAATACTAATGAAACTTTTGTTATTCAGTTAATTATTCACTGTCATTTATATCATTTATCTGTTATGAAACCAGTAACATCAAGCTGGAAAACAAGTACTGTAATGTATAAAATATATCAGTGAACAAATACATTTTAATTGTCATATTAAAGTACAAATGGTTGTCTATATTTCTGAATTACTTCATATCATACAGTACTCTAATTAAAAATAATTGATATGAACCAATGAATATATATATATATATATATATATATATATATATATATATATATATATATATATATATATATATATATATATATATATATATATTTTCGAAAAGTTTCAAAATATTCTCATTGGAAATTTTACAACCCTACTGCATCCTCTACCTCTTAAAGGTACTTTTTCCTAAACCTGAAAGTCTTTTATTTTCAAGATAATCTGCATTAATCTACTGACCCGTAATACGCCAAAACAATATACAATTTTAAAAGTGGGTTATGGAATTTGTAACCTAGATAGCGATTATGAATCTGCAGTTAGCGTATTCAATACTGTAGTTCTGCACAAGATTCTAAAAGAAGGTATGACAGAGTTGCAAAGGTATGCAGCCAACTCGCTGTCATATGCTTTGTCTACAGAAGAGAAATGATCATGAGCATGATGTACAATTCCAACTTCATCTGTAGAGGGACTCTCACTTTACTACGTACACATGTACTGGTACCAAACAACCTTTCTACAGCTTCTGTAAACAGACATGTCTGAATGTGTATATCAATGTGCATTGAATAATATTTCGAGAATAGAATTGTGAGTATTTTAATGAAAGAATACTCAAATTATTTTGAGGTCAACTTACCGTAATGCTATGGGAAGCAGCTGGTTTATAATCTTGTACTTTACTGAGGTACGAGCCATCTTCAAGTGAGGAAGGTGGGATAACGTGTTTAACACAACTGAGCAGAAGTACACTTCATGGCGTACTAAGCCTTCCTTTTCTCATTGTTCACTTAAAAATCCTGATTTTAGCTTGGCATTTGCTCACCTTATCACTTTATGTACTACATATGCTTGATTCTGAAGTGTGTCATCATTTTAATAGGCGTTTGAAATAACAGGAAGAGTGGTGCAAAGTGCTTTCAAAAGATGCAGGCAGATTCAGAGAACATATATCTATCTGGTAACCATCAATAGAACAAAGGTTTGTTCTTACCAATTCCTCTTTATCTCAAGAGCATCTTCTACACTGCGTGCAAAATGTTTGAAACAACAACTGTGTCTTAAAATAATTAATAACAATATTAGTTACACTGGACATTCTACGTTAGGATTATCTGTATACAATTTAATATTTCTTCATGTTGACCTTGGGATTCTCCGTTTGCCAGGCTCTTCTCGATGTCTTGGAAGCTGAGGTTATTCAGACACCAACAGAACCCCAAGAGTGGTGGCAGGTGTCAGACCGATTCCAACAGAGATGGCAATTCCCACATGCCTGGGGCGCTCTTGATGGCAAGCATATTGCTATTAAGAAACCCCCCAGATTGGGCTCCACCTACCACAAATACAAGGGGTTTTACTCCATTGTGTTGATGGCGTTGGTAGATGCGGACTACAAGTTCCGGTGGATACAGGTTGGTGATGTAGGCTCCAGTTCCGATGGGCAGATATGGAACCACTGCGAGCTGCGCCAAGCCATAGAGGACGGTGTCATCGGCATCCCAGATGCAGAGCCACTATCACACGATGATGTGGACACCCCATTCTACATCATCGCTGATGATGCCTTTGCCATGAGGACCTGGATGATGAAGCCATTCGGCCGCAGGGGTCTTGACCACGATGAGCTGGTCTTCAACTACCGCCATTCCAGAGCTCGTCGTGTGGTGGAGAATGCGTTTGGGCTCCTTGCAAACCGCTTCCGTTGTCTGCTGAGCACCCTGCAGGTGGACATAGATACAGTGAACCTCATAGTCCGGACCTGCGTAGTCCTTCACAACTTCTTGCAGGAGAGAATTGCTGATGCCCATGTGTTGGACCAGGAGAATGCCAACTACAACGTTGTCCCTGGTGCCTGGCGCGACAATGCCAACCTGCCGGACCTCCACCAACCTCAGGGTGGTAACCGGGACACCGCGGATGCGAAGCTCCAGCGCATATACCTGAAGCACTACTTTGTGTCACCGGCGGGATCAGTGGCATGGCAGGATGTCAATCTGCGCCAGTACTGAGAGTAGAGGGAGTCTAGGGGAACGGTCCTTCTAAGGACCCTTGTAAGTACCCTGGCCAGAGTGTAATGCACACATGCCACCACATCCTCCCAGATGTTTGTGTTGTACTGTGTGTTAATTGTTTGTTATTGTTTGTTTGTTTGCTTGCCAAAATAAATAAGGCAAAAATAATTAATAAAGAAAAATTTAATATTAAAATAAAGCTGAAAATAATTAAAGAATAATAAAAGCGTCAAGGGTTGAATTGTTTATTTATTTAAAAAAAGAAAAAAAGAAAAAAAAAGAAGAAACACATAAACATTAGAGCATCAGAAGTTGCTTGATCCTTCTGGGAGGATCTGGCAGGGTACTTACAATGGTCCTTAGAAGGACCGTTCCCCTTGGGTACTTACAAGGGTCCTTAAAAGGACCGTTCCCCAGACACCTGAGACTACTCAAGTGCCAACATCTCCCCAAAAGAGTACGGAGTACTGCCCTGGGGGGGTGCACTGGCAGACCTCGCCGGTGGCTGCACTGGCTGCTGCTGCGCTGGTGGCAGCTGTAAGTGGTGCTGCCAGTCTTGCAAAATCCCCTGCGCACACTGCTGTTGCTGCTGGGCGGCAATGTCTCCCTGTGGCTGCAAGTGGCGACGACTCTCAGCAGCCTTCCCCCTCTCCCTCGTCTCCCTCCTTGCCTTAACCAGACACTGGTTAACCTCCAGCTGGAAGGTGTCCCACGACTCCTCATCTAGTTTACCAGCGGCCAAGCTGATCATGCGGCCGAACGCAATGTGTGCAGTCTCCTCCTGCAATGATACAAAACAAGAAGAATTTCAACATATTAGAAAATATTTCTCAAAATTAGCTTTCATAACAAATTACCGTAAAAATTGGCAAAATATTTGGTCATAAAATTAAATTTAAGAAAATTATAATTTTAAAATTTTGGCAACAAATTAACCCCCCCCCCCCCTACTAACAATTAAAACCAAAGAATTTATTATTCCCACATTTACTTGCCCCCGCCCCACCCCCAACAAACAATTTAAAGGCAAAGATTTTTGGACAAACATTTGGAGCTACCATTCCCCCCCCCCCCCAAAAAAAAAAAAACCCACCCAACAACATTTAAATAAAATATGATATTAATATTAATATATTAATTTAATATTTTATTTTAATGTTTCAGGTTTTTTTAACCTTCTCCATGAGCTGCTGCTGTGCCTGTGTCTTAGCAGCGATACGCTCCTCGATACGCTCCATGACTGTGGAGGTAGCTGTAGCTGTAGCTGTAGCCGTCTTCCTCCTCTTGGAACAGACAGGGGTGCCGGTGCCCACTGGCTCCTCCTCCTCATCACATACGTCACCCGTCTCCTCTGTCTCCTTGCCCGTCTCCTGGGTCTGGCCCTGCCCCTCAGTAGCCACAGCGTCGAAACGGTCGGGATGACGCTGCTTCAACTGCTGCAAGAACTGCAAATATAAGATCATACATACTTTGTTTAAATATTCAGTTCAATTAACATTTCACAAATTAAAATGTTTTAATTGTGTTTTGAACCTTTTTAATTCTGTTTTAATTATCCTGTGACTGAGTTAGTCAGTGAGTCAGTGAGTGAGTCAACTAGTAATTAAGCGAGTGAGTGAGTGAGTGAGTGAGTGAGTGAGTCAGTCAGTCAGTCAGTTAGTGTACTTACGTTCACCCTACTCCTGATTGGCACCCTATATACGTGGGAAGACAGAAACGCCAACTTCCTAGTGATCCACTCCTCCCTTGGCGTGTGCTTCTTCCTCCCACTACCACTGACGTCCCGGGTGGCCTTGCCGAACGTGGACCTCATGTTGGCAAACCAAACGGACAGTCTGGCCCCAGTAGACGGGCTACCTGCAAAATATAACAAGGGGAAAATTACAAAATAATTACGCCAAAATATTACAATAATTACATAAATCAAATTGCAAACATTTTTTACTCACCATCACTCTCCACGATCTCATGATCCTCCACACACTTCTTCCAGAGCGCCTCCTTGTCTCCCCTCTTCATAAAGCCAGGGTTGTTCTTGTCGTACAGCTGCGGGTGAGCGTGCACGAACTCAAAGACAACCACCTCCTTGTGTTCAGACAGCTTCAGACCTACACGCCGGGGGGTCTTGGCCTTGGTCACCTTCTCCTGCACTGGGTCCTGGTCGAGGACAATGTCCTCGACCTCTACACCGGAGAGGGAGGTGGGTGTTGACAACTGCAGAGTTCCTAGTACCACTACATTTGGGGTCAGCAGTGAGGCATCAGCTTCTTCACGTTGAGCACCAGCAGCAGCATTCCTGCTCTGTTTGAAAAACAAGCGCACAATGGCCATTCCACGCGCTTGCAGGATTTTAGACTCCGTGGGTAGTTGCTAAATATAACGTAGTTGGACCTTCTTTAGTGTAGTCTAGCGTATTCTAGCGTAGTATAACGTACATGCTACCGTAGTCTACCGTACTCGAGCGTTGTCTTACGTACCACTCCGTACTTGTCCGTGGGCGAGCCGAACTCTTAACTAGCGTAGTCTAGCGTAGTTTATCTTACTTTAACGTGGTGTACCTTACTTTAACGTATTTATCCCTACCCTTCGGTGGCTCATCGACCAAAACCTGTCGTACCTTAACGTATTTCAACGTAGTTTAACGTACTTACACCAGGTTTGACCCACGGTATTCTATTCTACGGATCACTACGTCCACTAACGGCTATGTGACCACAGCTTAAAGAGTCCCCCAAGTATTACTATACAACATGTTTTAGCAGCAGAGCTTTTGCAAGAACAATCTGCCTGGTGTCTATCCGTCCGTCAATTTTTCATTTGAAGTTTATCTTCTCCTAGAGTTTTCATTGGATTGTTTTCAAACTTGGTAAAATTATCCGCACAAATTTTGAAAAGATATTTTGGAAAAACGTTTTTAAAATTGTTTTGATATTATATTTGAAAAATTTAAATAGAAAGATAACGTTGAACATTTTCAAACCTATCACCTAGAGTGTTGACAGAATAGTTCTGAAAATTGTCAGTAACGTGTCTGAGCACCTGGGGCAGAGCATGTTGACAGCGGTACATCGTCGGCTCATGCTTCTGATGGTACGGTGGATCTCTGGAATAATGATAGAAATCCATTAACGAATTGAAGCATGTTTAAGGTTGTGGACGTTGTGAATGTGCTCGTGGTTTTCTCGCACCCTACGACCGAACAAATCCAATAACTGCACAATACAGAACAAGTCAGACGATCTTACAAGCCAGTTTAGTGCCTCAATATTGTTCCTCTGAAGAAGTCCAGTCAGTCGTCTTGCTGAATGCTCACGTACAGTCTCCTTTTGAAACAAAACACCTGTATGCTGCTGCATGAACGGAAGGAAGGAAATGGTTTGTTTAACGATGCACTCAACGTATTTTATTTATGGTTATATGGCGTCGGACGTATGGTTAAGGACCACACAGATTTTAAGGGAGTAAACCCACTGTTTTCACTTCACGGGCTACTCTTTTCGATTAGCAGCAAGGGATCTTTTATATGCACCATCCCATAGACAGGATAGTACATACCACGGCCGTTGATGTACCAGTCGTGGTGCACTGGCTGAAACGAGAAATAGCCCAATGGGCCCACCGACGGGGGTTGATCTCAAACCGACCGCGCATCAAGCGAACGCTTTACCATTGGACTACCTGCATGAACGGAATGACAACTGGTGAAATGATTTTGTCACTGTAATGCTCGTCATTCAGATTCCCATGAATGATGAAAATAAGGTTGTTTTGTCCGATGTCATGACTTCCTGCCCACACACCATGATACTACCACCACCACTGTCGGTCACGTTCAGTGCATCAGGCGACGTTGTACCATTGTCAATGTCCAGTGTGCTCAGACACGTTACTGACAATTGTTAAGATTTTCATGTATGGACCCACAAGCACCATTTAACGACGTGACAGTCACACATTTCATTTTTTATTGAAAATCTCCAGTTACTTGTACTGACAAATGATGTCTCTGTTAAATCAAGTGTCTGATTTTATTTTGTAAGTCACGAGTTTTCTTTTATTTAAGCACATTTACCAACTTGCTAAACTTTATTTACTAAGTATATATATATATGACATGGGGCGATTACGTGACAAAAGTAATCGATTACGATTACGATTACTTAATAATATCATGATTACGATTACAAGGAAAATGAAAGTAATGATTATTATTGCGATTACACTGCCCAGTAATCATGATTACAATCATGATTACATTTTCACAAATATTAACTATTTTGGAGGTGATGTTACCAACATGAAATTGTGCACTTGATTTCACCAATTAAGTACAAATAATGGATAATTGTAGATTATTTATTACATGATTATTATTACATGTATCAAAATTATTACATGTAATTGTATTTTCAAAACCCCTCGATGGACTAGTTCAATTTATAGTTTTTCTCTTATAACCAGTGCACCATGACTGGTATATCAAAGGCCGTGGTATGTGCTATCCTGCTGCTAATGGAAAACATGTAGCGGGTTTTATCTGATGACTATGTGTCAAATTTACCAAATGTTTGACATCCAATAGTCCATAATTAATTAATCAATGTACTATAGTAGTGTCGTTAAACAAAACAAACTTTACTTATTACATGAATATTGAAAACATAGGATTATATTTATCGACAAAACGTAATTACATGTGTGTTAATTCCCAAGCTGCTAAAAGAAACCAAAGCATGCCCCTTTAATCGCCGAACTGCTCTAGATCAGTGTCACATAAAACAAGACATATAGTTTACAGTTATCGAAGGTCCGAGTTGTCAACTATGATCATTTGACAATACATCAAATCTGTTAAATGCGATCGGTTGTACTGATGCGCATGTGTGTGATATGGCGGGTGGAAGGTGTTTTTCAGAGTGCTCTGATTTTTTCAGTGTTTTAACCAAATAATTAACTGTAAAGACAATTTTAGCTCTTATGTAAACATTTGTGGAATGTAAGTGCTCGTTCTTAAGTAGTTTTTGTGTGGTTTTCTTGCCGAATGCCTCCTAAAAAGAAATCGAGGACAGGAAGTAAAGGACATCGGACAAGATGGCGGACAACGCGATACAGGTACTCAGCAAATTAATCCTTCATTATGTGTCCCAAACACACAATACCCGTTTAGTCAAATACCAGTAAACATGAACAATTTGCAGTCTCAGCAATATTCACAATATGCAGTAAACTCTGTGCAGATGGTTAACGCCCAACCCGCGTCTCCACCCCTACCCATGTCGGTCTGGATGTCGAACATTTCTACTCAACTCGAGCAGGTTATTAACCAGACTGAATAAGCTTGATTCGATTGAACTGACAGTGAATTCATTGAACAGCAAAGTCGGTGTTATCTCAAAAGAGGTTGAAGGTCTAAAGGGGAGAGTTGCAGATATAGAAACCAGTCAATAGTTCATAAGCACAACAATTGAAGAAGTGAAACAGAGTGTTAAACATATTAAACTGGATGAGATGAAACGAGATTTGAACGAAGTGCGCCAATTACTTGATAAATCGAAATCTGACCAAATGCTATTGCATGACAACATCATTGATTTGCAGTGTCGTTCGATGCGGGCCAATTTATTATTTTTTGGTATGAACGAAACCAGGCTAGAAAATGGTGCTACGGAAAATACACTGGAGATTATAAAAAGTTTTATTCGTGAAACTATGCATATCAAGAAACGGCAGGCCAAGGCCGATAGTGGCTAGATCGTGAAACCGTGAAGAAATCATCGCGTGTTTTGAAGGGATCGGACTTCTTTGTTTCGGAGCAATTTCCAAAAGAAGTAAACGACACTTGTAAACTGCTAGCTCCCTATAGGAGAGAAGCCATCCTAGCTGGCAAACGTGCAGTTATGAACAGAGACAAGCTCTATATCGAGGGAGTTCTCTTCCGGCAACCGCCGAGTTCGCGCGATTCAAGCAACACTGTTAACACTACTCACGGTACAGCTGCATCTACAAGCGGAGCTGCTGAATAGGACAGGCCGGAGAATGGTAATCGACTTCCAAATGATTTCCGTTTAAAGACTTTGACATGGAACATTCATGGTGGCTTACATGAAAAACTAAATTGTACAGAATTTGTAAACTTTTTGTGTACATACGATCTTATTTTTCTTACTGAATGTTGGATTGCTAACGACTTTGTGTTTAGCCTTGATTGGTATGAGTGTAAAGCGTTCCCCGTTAAGAAAAGAAAATATTCCCAAGGTGGTGGTATTTTTATTATGTACAAAACAAAACTCATACCTTATGTTTCAATAATTGAAAATTGTTTAGATAGCATTATTTGGATCAAATTAGATAAAACATTGAATAAGTTCAACCAAGATATCTTTATAGCTGCTGTTTATATAGCGCCTCAAAAATCTTCCTATTACAGATTAAATGACTGTGATCTGTTTATAGAATTACAAAAATCAATTGAGTATTATTCTATGATTGGGGATGTGTTTTTATTTGGAGATTTTAATAGTAGAACTGCATCTAAAGATGATTTTATTAAATTTGATGAGCCTCATGTTAGCTTACTTCATCATATAAAGATCTAATTAATTATTCTAATGACGAGGAGTTATCACCAAGAATTAACCCTGATGGAGGGCAAAATAATTATGGGTGTAAACTTTTGAACTTATGTAAAGCTACTGGATTGTGTATTGTTAATGGTAGACACTCTAGCGGTTTTGTTAATGATTTTACGTTTCATGGTCAACAGGGTTTAAGTGTTGTAGACTACTTATTATCTACTAGTAATAGGTTTTCTATGTTAGAGAAATTTATTGTATGTAACTTTAATCAGTATTCTGACCACGCACCATTGCATGTGACGTTTGCTTTGAAAAATATAGTAATGCTTAATTCAAATGTTACCTCAGTTGATGTAGATACCGATATGAGTAAACTTAGTAAATCTAGATGATTTGGAGAACATGCTTGGAAGCAATTAGAGTTAATATTGATTTATTGAATGCATGTGTTATAAATGTGGAGACAGGTCTCAGCGAGATATAGATAAAATGGTTACTGATTTTACTGATATACTTCATGATATAACGGATCCTTTTTTTAAATGCGATAAGACACGTAATTATATGCCCAAGGTTGACAATATAAAAAACTAAAACTACTGATAAACCATAGTTCAATAAAGAGTGTAGGTGTTTATACAATCAATACTTAAGGGCATTACGTATTTTTAACTCTAGAAAATCTCGTGAAAATAATGATAACTTGCATATCTGTAAAAATTCTTATAAAAAATTAGAAAGACGTCTTAAAAGAAAATATCAGAGTTGGCAGGGAAATCAGCTAGAATATTTGAGAATACATAATCCTAAAGAATTTTTTCGTAATTTCTCCAAATCCAAACGGCAAAAGTCTAACGTACCTTTATGTGAATATTTTGATCATTTTAAAGAAGTAGTTGAAACAGAGTCTAACACTTCAGGAAAGCAGGCTGAATCAGATGAGGACTTTATAAATTATGAAAGTTTATATGAACAACTAGATTGCGCAATAACTGATGATGAAATAATATTGGCGATACAAAATTTGAAACGAGATAAAAGTGCTGGTTACGATGCTATTTTAAATGAATTTCTCATTGAATTCAAAGAGCCTTTAATCCCTATCATTAAAAAAATATTTAATATAATTTTAAATTCGGGTAGATTCCCTGCTTCCTGGGGTGTCGCTGTCATTGTTCCAGTTTCTAAGAAAGGTGATACGTCTGACCCAAACAATTACAGAGTCATTAGCTTACTAAGTGCTCTAGGAAAACTATTTACTTCTATACTCAATAAAAGATTGTTAGATTGGTCGGATGAGTTTGATGTTGTTACTGACGCTCAGTTTGGCTTTCGTAGAGGAATGGGGACAACAGATGCTATTTTCTCATTATACGCTATCATTTCAAGAACGCTTGCAAGTAAGAACAGGCTCTATTGCTGTTTCATTGACTATAAAAAAGCATTTGATTCTGTAAATAGAGTAAACTATTGGGTTAAGCTTTCTAAGATTGGTATTAGAGGCAAGCTTCTTAAGGTTATTAAAAGTATGTATACATCTGTAAAATCATGTGTTACGATAAATGGATTTCGTTCTGAATTTTTTAATAATGATGTCGGTTTAATGCAGGGAGAAATTTGTATTCTTTCTATATTAATGATCTAGAAAATGAATTTATTTGTAGTTCATGCTCTGATTATGAGTTAAAGGATTTAAGAATTTTTCTATTATTATATGCTGATGATATGGTTATTTTTGCTAAAAGCGTTGAAGGTCTCTAAACAATGTTAAATACGTTACACCAATATAATACAAAATGGAGTCTCTGTCTCAATATTGCAAAAACTAAGATTGTAGTGTTTAGAAACGGTGGTACTATAAAAGATTATGAGAGGTGGTATTACAATGGTGTTTTGCTTGATAATGTAGATCAGTTCACTTATTTAGGTTTAAGTTTTAATTATAATTGTAAATTCACACCTGCTATTAAAATCATTACAGACCAAGGTCGAAATGTATGCACTTAAAAGAAATACTAAACATCTAATGTTGAATTTAATGACGTCTTTATCCTTGTTTGATACGTACATTTCAAGTATTTTGTATTACTGTTGTGAAATATGGGGATACTATAAAGCTAACTCAATAGAAAAGTTACATTTAGATTTTTGTAAGGATATTTTAAAAGTTAAAGGCTCCACAAACAATATTATGGTATATTTTGAACTAGGTATTTATCCACTGTCCTATGTACGCAACTATCGTATGCTAAAATATTGGTTCAAATTACTTAAAACAAATAACTGTATATTGCATGCTGCTTATGATGAACTCAGGTCTAAGTGTAAAAAGGATAATAATTGAGCAACTCATATAAAACAACTATTGTGCTCCCTAGGATTTTACGATTTGTGGTTAAACCAGGATTCACTAGCAAATGCTAAGTTTTATTTACCTGTATTATGGCAGAGAATTATAGATCAGTGCAAGCAAAATCTTACAGGCGTATTACAAACGTCGACTAAATGTTCTTATCTTTATAAATTCTTAGTAAAGGATATGATTTTACAGAACTATCTTATGAAATCTATTCCAGATTTGTATAAATGGTGCATCACAAAAATTCGTTTGTCTTCACATAGGTTAGCTATTGAAGTTGGACGTTATAATAATATTGATAGAATTAACAGAGTCTGCGTATTTTGTCAACTGGGGGAGGTTGAAGATGAGTTTCATTGTATATTATGCTGTCCATATTTGTACGATTTAAGAGTTTTATATATTAAAAAATATTATAGGATGCATCCATCTATGTTCAAATTAATACAGTTACTAAGTACAAATAATATTAAAGATTTGTGTAATTTAGGTAAATATCTATGGAAAGTATTAAAAAAACGTGAAGCATATTTTATTGTTACTTATTCTATTATATTCTCCTTTGGTTGATTGTAATAATGCTATGTTTATATTGTTATTCTTATTTACACCTTTCACTCGTCTTTCAACATGTTATTTGTAATTACAACTGATGAGCAGTTACTGCTCAAAGTTTGAATAAAGAATTGAATACTCTGGCAGACTCTTTGCTTTTGTTAGTCTTAATGACAGCAGACGGACAGCGCACAACCGTAATGACTTGTCTGTAAGCTTGATTGGGCAGCAACCTTAATCACTTGTCTGTAAGCTTGACTGGGCAGCCAAATCCACACACAGCAACAAGTTATTTAACATATATAACCCCTCCTTCCAAAGCATCACTACAATCGTTACAATTTTAGGTAACCATTGATATAAAGTAATATAACCCACAAATTAAAAAAGAGATTAAAAGAATAGGATATTTTTTAGTGTTCTATCGGTTCATAAAATATTTTGCTCCAGCACTTTCTTGCCACGTGACTTCTGGAGAATCAATTATTTCAGTCAACTTTTATATTAACTGATTCACTTGACAGGTAAAATGAATGAATGAATGAATGAATGAATGTTTAACGACACCCCAGCACGAAAAATACATCGGCTATTGGGTGTCAAACTATGGTAAAAGCGAAACAAATTTGATAATTAACATCAATATAAAAATTCAGCAGTTAAATTAAAACACAGTGTAAAGAACTGTGCAAAAATACAAATATCACAGATGAATCAAATTAAAATTTACAATAAAAGTCAGTATCTCGAAGAAATTGTAATAAAAGTTCTGGATGGAATCGAAAGGATTCCATCATATTTCTCTGACCAAATATATCTTTTCGAATTTCTTTCAAAAACTGACACTCCACCAAAATGTGACACACAGTCAGAGTACACTGACAGTGTTCACACTGAGGTGGAAGATCTTTCTTTAAGATAAATGAATGGGTCAAGTGAGTATGACCAATGCGGGCACGACACAAGACTATTTCATCCTTCCTACACTGTCTATAGGAGGACTGCCACTCTCCCAAGACTGGCTTGATAGCATGAAGCTTGTTCGTAACCTCACCGTCCCAATCACGTTGCCAAATCGAAAAGATAAATTGGTTGATGTTAGGTTTAAAATCAGTATAAGGCACACCAACCCTGGCATGAGGCAAATCCAAAGCAGACTTGGCAACTGAATCTGCCTTTTCATGACAGGTAAAAAGCCATAAAAAAGAATGAAATTTGGCGCAATTTTGATGGTCGTTCAAATGTGAATGATAGAGAGCTATGTATAGGTTTTGATTTTTAGTAGGCCGAGAGTAGCTCGTAATTAAGACCTCCTTCATGAACATGCATTATATACTGCAGATATCAGCAAGAGCAAATGATACAAGTTCAATGAATCCAAGTGGTTAATAGCAAAACCAACCGGATAATTGCAATTAGGTGAATGTGTGGCTTCATCCCTTTGGGTTTCATTTAATCATGGAGAGCTCCAATGTTTCCAAGTCAGATTACAGTTATACTATTATAATAGAAAACAATGGGAAGTCAGCTATATTGTCTAAACTGATTGCTCAGTGCTGCACCCAACTACAAGCACTGTTACTTGAATTGTTACCAAGCATATCAAAGAGGATTGGTTAATAGGCATGTCTTCATAAGCTTTATATTCAAATTACTTATTCATTTCCTTCTTCATTTCCGTTGAAGTTTTATAGCTTACCAGGTGTACATAACATGGTACATAATATAACCATTTACATACATAATGGGTGTTGGTATAAAACAGTTAAAGAGAATATGATAATATGTGTACAGAACTCAATTTAAAACTAAGTAACCATAGATTCACGCCTTCTTATTATTTTGTATTAATACTTTCCTAACTTACATAATTTGTTTACATTGCTAGTAGGTAATAACTTTATTACTTTAAAGATACATGTACATTGAAGGATGCTATAATAATGATTAATATATAATCATCAAAAAAAGTGCAAGTTCATAGTTTGAAACTTTAATCCTAGTGTAGTAATCACGGAAGTAATCATATATTACGATTACATTAGCAGTGTAATCGATTACAATTACACTTACATGGTATTCTCAGAGTAATCGATTACGATTACCGGAAAATATGTAATCGATTGTAATCGATTACGATTACTGATTACGATTACCACATATATATATATATATATGTATATATACACACACACACATATATATATATATATATATATATATATATATACACTTACCAGAAGCTGAAAAAAACTTGTTTTAATAATTTGGTGGCCATCTTCGATTTTGCTACCTGGCTGAGTTAGCCCACACTTTTGAGAGGGTCAGCCCCGCTAGTTTCATTTGGAAGGCTTTGATGATATGAAAAACACCTTCAAACCTTTGTTCCCGTAAATGAGTATACTCCGGTGAGCACGAGCGTTGTCCTGAAAAACAAAATGGTGTCCAGCCTGACGTGCGAAGGACACAACGATCGGTGCAATGATGTTGTCACGGTAGTACTGGCCAGTCACCCTGCCCTGAACAATATGCAGCTGGGTGTTGGCAGTCATGGTGATGGATGCTACCCCATACCATAATGAACCCAACCTCCAAATCGGTCATGAGGATGAACGCTGATGTTAACGAAAAGTGCCGTCAATTTTAGTTTTTTACAAATGACAGGCAAAAAAAACCTGATGGGACACAGAGTATGCTTATTTTCTGTCAACACCGTAATCAACAGTAATGAGATGAAAATGTGTGTTCTTGTTAAATTTTATCAACACCGTAACGGTCACCACCGTAACATTATGACGTTACAATTTTGATCAACTATCTAAATAAATATTAAATTTAATATAACTTTTCTGTGGGCCGGGCTTACCCCCCTACCCTTTCCCTTGCCTCTGGGGACTAAATCATTTTTTTTTTTTTTTAAATAAATTATAATTTTTGTATTTTTATTTTTAGACTTCCCCATCTAAATTTGCGTTAATTTTAAATAATTATATAGGTGTAGAGTAGGGATTTCTGTATTTCTTTTGGGAACGCATTCAAAATTATTAATGTCGACATAATATATTTACTCTTTTTGACCTCCAGTTTAAAATTTCAAAATTTTATTATAGTTAGTTTTTTCTTGCCCCGAGTCAGACCACCGATTATATCGGAGGCCGGACTGGGGATAGGCGTGCTCGAAACCATAGAGGTATGTGAGCACGTTTAAAACATATCTAATCTAATCAACTATCTAAATAACCATATGTTCAACATGACATAGCTTTAAATTGTACTGAGGTGTTGCTAAACAAATATTCCTTTGCACTTCTATTATTTTGGCCATTTAATTGTGTGAACATACAATAATTGCGTCCAAACTTCTATTTTCTTGGCAATTGGCAGCTTTCTCAGTGTTCCTTGTTAAAAGAAATTAAATATGTTTATGTTATTTTGCTCTTTGATGGGCTATTCAAAAATGTGAATCAGTAAATGTTCATCACGTATAAACTATTTCGAATTTTTATTAAAAGAAAACAAAGTATGTTAACACCCTAACGTGACAGGTGTTGCCAGTGTTCGAGATTAAAAAATTTGGGCAGTATCCCAGTTGGATACTAACATTTCAAAATCTGGTATCCCACCTGAGAATTTAGTATCCAACGTAACTGAAATTCATAAATAACATCGTAACAAACTTGTTCTCGTTCCCAGTCTACTGCTACGCCGTAATCGAAATCGCTGCATCTATTTGTGAGTAATACTGACATAAATTAATATTTAGCAGTAATCTATAAGTGTTTCTGACATTATTAATGATAACTCTACCTGTATCAATTTTCTGCAGATGGAGAATCAATATCTCAAATAACATTTGAAGGGAGGAAACATCCAACAAAAACAATAGCGGTTCACAGTCCATTGCTATACTGCTATTGCTCCAGTGTAGCATTAGACTGGGTACGAGTTGGGTGAGATTTTGTTACGGCATAGCATTAGACTGGGTACGTGCTCGAAAATACTGTTACTTAACTTCACCAGTAAATGACAACTTTCATTGTTATTGTGAAAAATAACAACGCAGGATTAAAAAAACCAACATCATTTTATGGTATCCCGGTGGGATACTGGGTTAGTAAAGTCTGGTATCCAAATTTAAATTCTGGTATCCCCGGGATATCGGGATAACATTAATCTCGAACACTAGTTACTATCAGACCCTGTTCCGAAAAAAACAGTTGATACAAATAATAAAATCCTATGTAAAGATTGCTGCTTGAATTTGAAATACATTCACCTGATCCCAGAATGGGAGAATGGCCTATTATATATATATATATATATATATATATATATATATATATATATATATATATATATATATATTTATATATATATATATATATATATATGATTCGTCACGAGTATTTTTTAATATGAAAACTATCAACCGAGTCTATGTTAATCGGTACCTGTTAACGAATCGAGGTTGATATTTTACATATTAAAAACACACGAGCAGCGAATTCTATTTGTCCTATAACACTAGTAAATCACAGTACTAAAGTCGCCGCCATTGGTAATATGACGTCATCACAAATTAGTTTGACATCACGCATTTTAAATCAATCTTTGAAAAAGTTACCTCAGGTACACAGGTCTTGATGGCTTGATCTTCAAGTTAACTCTCCCCAAATTAGCAAAAGGATGGCTTCGGTGACTTCAATCAAAACAGTACAAAGCTCCTTTTCAATATTGACCCTGATGTTCTGGACAAGACCCCAATAAACAACACGGCCATCGAAGGACAGGTAGGTCGCATCAACTATGAGCACAAGTTTAGAGGAACGAAGGGACTTAAATCTGCATCATCATTAAACGTCAAAGCTCAGTTATGAGCTAGTCAAGTTGAATGCAGATGTACTCAAAGAGTATAGAAAGATGTCCAAGACAAACGAGCTGATGAAAACATGGAACGAAACAGAATCAGATAGTATATGCCAGAGTCTCCAAGAAAGAGTATAAGAACTTGAAATCGACAAATGCCGAAATGACGATCTAACTTAATTGAAGGGCATGGGTGGCCATTTTGTTTCTACGCCAGAAGTTGAGGAGTATGTGAAATTGATTCATAGCAGATATACACTCGACTGTACTATGATGTACTGTATGCTCGACACGGCTGTCTTTCTCTGCCCACGCCCAGCGACATATTTCGACTCAAGCGTGCCTACAAAAACTTGAGTTTGGAGGAATACTGTACGGTGGAAACAAATGTTTTAGCTACCTGGATGGACTTTCTAGCTGCGCTGGAAACGTTGGTACAATAAAATACCAGGTGTACCAGTAGAAAGCACATCAGACTTACCCTGATCGTAGAACTTCTACCCCGTTTATCTGCCACACTCTGACAAAGTTACAAACCAAACTTAGCTGTATATATATTAAATACATAATCTTATTGCCCCTGGACCTTACAAAGATCATTATTGCTACATATTAAAGAAATTAAAAGCACAATTATTAATAAATAGGACTTGTATCTGATTTATCATATGTCCGGTATTTCGCGTATTTTGGTTCATTATCTTCAGGCCACATGTACATAGGGGTTAAGATGAGAATAAATAAAAATCCTTTTGGGATATGTTTTATGGTATGATGTACCATCTTTTTGAAGGAGGTTTTAAATTTTGTTAGATTATCCCCCTCCCCTACTTGTAAGCTCATCCACAACAACACATTACCTAGAGACCTTGCAAATTTGCATGCCATTATTAACCGGGTTAATACATATACAGAACCTCACATACGTTGTTTGAGCTTCCTATTTATTACACGAGTTTATTTGCGAAAGAACATATACCACGAGACTGCGTAGCGGTCGAGTGGTATGTTCTTTAGCAAAATATGTGGTATGTTCTTTTGCAAAATAAACGAGTGCAATAATCAAGAAGCGAAAACAACGTATGTGAAGTTTTGTATTTATGACATACATTCTTTTATATTTTACAAAAACGTTTTTTTTTAATTTAAGGTCATAACACTTTGTTAAATCTATTATCGAAACTCTGCGGCAGCCTTGTGTAATGATTCAAATACGATGTGACGTAATGTGTAAATCATGTATGACGTCAGTAAATAAAAGGCGCTAACTGAAGTAAAAATAAAAAGGGAATTCCCCATTTTAAAGTTCCGGTCCAGATCGCACATATGTGCGATACAAAATAAATTTATCACTATGGTAAGACTGAATAGATATGTAATAAACTAAATTATTACATGGGTTTATGACATGGACATCATGGGTAAGTTGTAGGATAAATGTATTTATTTGTTTATTATTTTTTAAACGTCTATTTCAGGCAATGGTGCTGTGAACGTAGCACTTGGGAAGCCCGCCGCCATAAGCTCCCTGCACTTAATATCGACTACTCAAGGCGCCGTTATGGGGATACTGGCGTTCAGAATTATCGTACATGTTCCATCACCGACCCAGCTGACACGACACCGTGGTGGATGGTGGACTTACAGGGAACATATCGGGTTGATACCGTTCGGTTATCTGTTGTACTCTTCCCACGTAAGTTAACAGTTCCGTATATACAGGAGCACTTAAATTGTTTTATTTTTTTCAGTTGTCCCATGCCACCCTCATTAGACACGACCCTGAAAAATAAGATGCTCTTCGTGGGGAATGGCAAGACTGGTTTTACCCTTGATTCATGAATTGAATGGATTGATTTATTTTATTTATTTGTTGTTATTATTATTATTTATTTATTTATGTTTTTGTTTTGGGTGGGTGGAGGCGTGGGGATGGTTTTTGAGCAACATAGTGTCGTTTTATTTAACGATGTTTCCTCTTTATTTTTTTTAAAACAGAGTTTGGACTGAAGAATTTCCTCGTTGAAACATTTAGACAAAACCCAGGAAAATGTGCTGCTGCTGTTGTCGAAGTTTGTTTAAGCTACACTGGAGAGGTTATGGCCTCATCAGCTACCAGGAGCTTTCCGAGTGACAAGCCAGCTACAGAACGACACATCCCCTTATGTGAAGTTGAAGTGCACGGTATACTTACAACCGGTATGAACTATCTTCGTTTTTAGATAAACTGTTCCTAATAGTGTGTGCGCGTGCGTGTGTATGTATATGTGAATGTGCTCTAGTGGTGTCGTTAAACAAAACAAACTTTTTTTGGTAATTGTCGGGCACTTATCGTATTGTCGTATGAGACGGCCCCTGGAAGACGGAATCACCGAGTGGGCGATCATGTGACGCTACGTCACGAAATAGGTCAGTGAAGTTTGACGAAAGCTTAGCTTAATGTGGGTGCTGTCGGGTTTTTTTTTGTTGTGTGTGTATTCCTGATTAATATGTGGATTTTTTTTAAATCACAGAACTCGAAAATTATCGATATAAAGGTATTGGACGTCAAACATAGGATTGTTGTGGTATTAGAGCGGGAATCTTTGGCTACTCTTTGGTGGACAGCGATTGCGAAAAAATTACATAGCTTGGTCTGTGACTGTAATGAGAGCGTCATAACCGTCCAAATGTCCGTCTAGCTCTCTTACAGTCAGAGTACTCAGGCCAACATACATACATACATATATACATACATACATACATACTGGAGCTGCAACGATTCACTCACGTATTCTTTGCACCGAATACAGGCTATCCACGATACATATTCGTTATAGGGTACCCAAATAATCGAATATATTCAGGTTATTATTATTATTATCAATTAATTATATAAATTTAGAAAGACCACAGTTTGCAAGCTGTTTGTACACACGGAAGTATTTTAAGCAGTCTACTATCCACTAGTCATCGCACTCACGATGGTTGTGGTATGTGCTATCCTGTCTATGGGATGGTGCATATAAAAAAATCCCTTGCTGTTAATCGAAAAGAGTAGCCAATGAAGTGCCGACAGCGAGTTTCCTCCCTCAATATCTGTGTGGTCTTTAACCATATGTCCGACGCCATATAACCGTAAATAAAATGTGTTGAGTGCGTCGTTAAATAAACCATTTCCTTCATTTAATAATAATAATAATAATAATATGTTAAACCGTTCGTGATTGCTGTGTCTTAAACCCCGGCAATATGGGTTTTTGAAAACACTTCGACCAACTAATTGTGAAGTACGAACCCCCCCCCCCCCTCCTCCAAAAAACCCCAAAACAACAACAGCAACACCTCATAAACTTTCACGAATAATAAAAATTATGCATTTCGTCGTTTAAAATCTTGTAATAACACGATGGAAGAGTCATTAGTATATCTTTATCAATGGTCAAACTAGCTATACACATCGCAAAAAAAGTTTGTTTTGTTTAACGACACCACTGGCTATTGGATGTCAAACATTTGGTGATTCTCACTCGTAGTCATCAGGGGAAACCCGCTACATGTTTTTCTACCGCATCAAGGGATCTTTTATATGCACTTTCCCACAGACAGGAAAACACATACCACGGCCTTTGTCCAGTTGTGGTGCACTGGTTGGAACGAGAAAAAAATCCAATCAGAATGGATCCACCGAGGTGGTTCGATCTTGTGACGCAAGAACCTCAAGACATCGCAAAAGGTCGCTGCATGTTGTATTTAAGTAATCAACTGCAGTTGAAATTACTGTAGCCTACTAGCATCCACAATTTAGCAAAACCATGTGTGAGGCTCAGTGAAATAAAGAGATAACTGTCTAAAGGCCTGTTCATACAGAAAGCGAACGCGAATGCGACTACTGCGACGTTTGGCACGACTTTCCGCACGAATCGTCAGTCATACAGAAAGCGAACGCGAATGCGACTACTGCGACGTTTGGCACGACTTTCCGCACGAATCGTCAGTCATACAGAAAGCGAACGCGAATGCGACTACTGCGACGTTTGGCACGACTTTCCGCACGAATCGTCAGTCATACAGAAAGCGGTAAATGTGGCGGAAAGTCGCAACGACTTATATATATTTATTTACCAAAACACAGTTTAGAGGTATAAAACAGACCTGCACATATTATACTCTTCAACAAAAGTAGGGGAACTCTAATAAGTATTTACAATTGCCAAAATTGTAAGGTATATTAGCTGTGGGGAATGGTTATAAGATAATAGTGAATTAATTGGGCAAACATTACAACCGGTAGTTCAGTATTACAGTAGGTTTTATGACCACCAAAGATATTAAAGGACGATTGGGGTCAGAAGTGAAATTTGAAAGTTGACGTTTTTTTTATCAGTAAATCGCAAATTCAAACAATAAAAATGACTAAAAACAAAACAATAACAACTGTATGATCAACAGAATGAAAAAGATTGACAGAAATAATATTCCACAGTGATTAATGGACCTTCCCGGAAATCGTCCAAATCGAGAATGACGCCCCACGCACGTGTACGGGGCAACTGCGTGATGCATGTGCAAACTATGGAATGCGTTTCGGTGTGTTGATAAACAGACCTGAACGTTCTTTACTAGGATGTCTGTGGTCAAAACATATGTTCGGTCTAATAGTTGATATTACAAGTTCCCCTACTTTTTTGAAAGATATATACACAGACTATAATAATATTAACAGACAGGGATGATTATAATATATAAACATACATAGAGTAATACATTGTACATCAATAGCAAATGTATATAAAGCTTATATCAGGTGCGTGTGCACGGGGAGTGTTTTGGGGGTCCGAGGAAACATAACTTGAATCCAATTATAAATTTCGCTCGCCTGTCTATACCCCACCCCTCTGGAAATCCCTGTTATCTGCTTGTTATAGTACTGTAAAACGGGTAGACTAGGATGGAATGGTACTCGTTTTCTACTACATTCATATTACAAAGAGAGTAAATTCTAACATTATCATATTATTGTACCTGCCTATACTACGGAAGAGTAGAAGGGCCACTGAAAGAAAAATGTTTTCTTCAATTTCCCGACTTATATACTCGATAATATCGACTTATAACTCGATAATATCGACTTACATCTCGATAATATCGACTTATAACTCGATAATATCGACTTATAACTCGATAATATCAACTTATATCTCGATAATATCGAGTTATATGTCGATAATATCGACTTATATCTCGATAATATCGACTTACATCTTGATAATATCAAGACACATCAATATATAATGCATTCCGGTTATATCTCAAAAACAACAGACTACAATGGATGACTACAGAGATGAACAACGATAACAGGGTAAGTGCAACTTTGATTCTTTTCAGCATATTTTATTCTGTATGTCATATTCCTTAGTAACAAACAATTAATGTGACGGCTGTTTAAGATTTTATTTTTTAACCAATGTTTAATTTGTGTTAATGTTTAAAGCAACGCTTTGTTAATTGACAGTACATTGCATAAACTAAAATTTAATATGAAAGCTGTACTTTTAGCCTAGGACGCTTTTAAGTTGAGGTACGGTAGCAACATTTCCCAAAGTTGGCAACACATAATTATGTTGCTTGATCTCATAATTATATCATTCTGAAATTTTAAATTTATTTATAGATACTCTGGGGCGGATCTAGCTTTTCTGGCGAGGTTGGGGGGTCCAAGACAAAAAGGGCACCATAACATTATGAAAGAGTACTCAAATGAAAAATTACACACGGTTCACTTTCGCTATAATATAATAGTGCTACAACAGGGACGCAGACTGACGTATCCTACAGTGACAGAAAATGGCTATATTTAAAATTTAAAAAATAATTTTAAAATATCTTAAATAAAAAATGGCACTTCTCAAATTTGAGAGGGGTCCGCACCCCTTGGACCCCCATCCCACAGATCCGCCCAAATATTGTAGACGTTAGGAGCGTAGCTACCAATGGGTCACAATGCTTGCACTTAATTTAAAAAAAAAAAAAAAAAAAAAAAAAAAAAAACGCAAATTGTAGGTAAAGTAAAGTTTGTTTTATTTAACGACGCCACTAGAGCACATTGATTTTTTATCTTATCATCGGCTATTGGACGTCAAACATATGGTCATTTTTGACACTGTTTTTAGAGGAAACCCGCTGTCGCCACATAGGCTACTCTTTTTACGACAGGCAGCAAGGGATCTTTTATTTGACCTTCCCACAGGCAGGATAGCACAAACCATGGCCTTTGTTGAACCAGTTATGGATCACTGGTCGGTGCAAGTGGTTTACACCTACCCATTGAGCCTTGCGGAGCACTCACTCAGGGTTTGGAGTCGGTATCTGGATTAAAAATCCCATGCCTCGACTGGGATCCGAACCCAGTACCTACCAGCCTGTAGACCGATGGCCTGCCACGACGCCACCGAGACCGGTGCAAATTGTAGGTTAATTCTGTTTGGATGAATAACATGGTTGTGTAGTGACAGTAGAAGGGCCGAGGATGGCCGAACTGTTCGGGTGCTCACGGGAGACCCGATGGTCCCTGAAGGACTCCCTGGGGTCCAAGAGCAGGCCCCAGGGCACGCTCTCTTGATCGTTTATTTTCATGCAGATCAGAAGGACAGAAATATTAAAAGGTATAATTGTGTCTAGGAAATAAATATATATTAGTAATTGACATTCCTATTGTTTATTAGTGCGGGAATAATTTAAGTAATGTAAGAGAATTACAAAACTGGCGCCGTGAGCAGCTGTATTCGACGCTTGCTCGTTTTTCTGGGAGGTTTCCCCCCACTTGGCACCACGCTCTTGTGGTATATTGTCAACATCCCTAACTGCGTTATGCTTTCAACTCCGTTCAGTTTTTCTCATGCACTGTTCGTGCAATCAACATCCGATTTGTTGTCGTCTTCTTGTCGCTCATTTGTGAAGTTTTATAATATATATATATATATATATATATATATATATATATATATATAGTTTGTTTATGTAATTTGTTTGAGTTGTTTGCTGAACGGAAGCCATCCGTTCGCGAATAAAATTGTCAGTTCTGTTCAGTTTGCAACTCAAAATGTGTTTGTTGGTTGTTGTTTTTTTCTTCAAACGGTAGCCTTGCTATTGTCCGAACCAAATTGTTAACAACTACGAAAAATTACTCTCCTACCTTTAATTGCTATTAGATTTCCTCCAAAGTTTGTCCAAAAAGAAATCTTGAAAAAACCATTACAATGACACAGATTCCACATACCAGATGATAACTATGTCACCTATATCGACTTCGCTGAGAGCGCATAGGGCAAAAAGCATGTAATTTTGACTTTTTATGGAATATTCTTCAAGAGGGGTGAAAGGATATGACTTAATATAACAACGTCATAACATGTTATGATATAAAAGCAAACGTGATAACGTCATATTATTTATTATTATTTGTTATTATTATTATTATTATTTTTAATGATACCACTAGAGATCATTGATTTCATATTAATTGTGTCACATACTTTGGAGGCTTTCACCCCTCTTGAAGAGTATTCCATAAACAAAAAACATGGCAGACGGCAGAAAACTGCATGTATTTTTCCCTATGCAATGTCAGCAAAGACGATATCGGCGCCATCGTTGCAGTCTCATGTGTGGAATCTGTATATTTGTAGTGGGTTTTTTTTTCGAGTTTGTGCCTGGACTAACTTTGGAGGAAATCTAACGGCAATTAAAGGTAGGAGAGTAATTTGTTGTAGTTGTTAACAATTTGGTTCGGACAATAGTAGGCCGTTTTCTAAGGTCGACAACAGTCACTCTTCGCACCCTTGTTTTGGCATCGTACACAATAAATATAACATATCTTATCGTAATTTCACTTGAAGTTCATATTTCGTAAAAGGTACACTTTGTAATGCACCAAATTTTCTTCAAACAGATTCAGGTGCATTAGTAATTTAAAAAAAAAAAAAAAAAAAATCAATATCAATTTTGCATTGGAATTTTTCCAGCGTTCTGAAAACGGAAACGTCATGTACTTGGTTTGCGGTTATTGTACAGGAGATTCAAAGTGACGTCATTGGAATACTTACGTCATTCAAATTTAAAATAAGCTATATTATTACAATGCTTCGCCACATTGAAATAAAAACTGGTCTACTAACCTTGACCCCTGTCACAATGGCGAACACCCAGAAATTATCCCCCCCCTTAGAGATCGCGTCGTCACTATACACCCTAGAGTCTCGCTTTAAACAGCTGTTCAGTAGTGTGATTTGAAGCCACTGGTCGTATAAAATTACTTGTCCACCTCTGTACGAACAGGAAAAGTGGTGATATGTTTTCAGACGATGATGCATTGCACAAAGAATGTCTGGACTGCATAACGGATCTAGTATATGACAAAATACAACAACAAAAAACAAAACAAACAGTGAATCGCTGAAAAACGAGGCGTTTGTATGTCATTGCCAAAAACATCCATTCTCGGTGTGTGGATTTAAAACAAAATTAATTATTTATATATTATTTGAATAAAATCTAGTTGAAATATAATTTTTTCTTCCTTTTATGTATGCTATGAGGATATTTGTTTATTTGTGTGTTTTGTTCACTGCTTTTTGGTGAGGGGGATGGTTTAGGTGAGTTCGTCCTACCCCCCATGGCATTGATCATGTTTGTTATCGATTATTTAATTAATTAATTAATTTATTTTTAATCAATAATTTCACAGACTAAAAGAAAAAATGTTTTAGAAACAACACTTTTTTATTTATTTATGTACAGGGCCAGCAAAGAATTTGAAAGTGGGGGTACTTATAGTGTGCTGTTTGTTAAAAGGTTGTGGTGTGTGTGTGTGAGAGAGAGAGAGAGAGAGACAGAGAGAGACAGAGACTAGACACACAGACTAGACACACAGAGAGAGAGTGTGTATACATGTACTTGAGGGCCCAAACCTGTTGGTGGGGTTTCGGAGGCATGCTCACCCAGAATAAGTTTCAATATCAGATGTTAACATAGGACCTATGCCATCTCCAGACTTTTGAGAACAGTAACAGGAAAAAAGAGGAGACCATGGCCCTATCGGCCCTCACCTCTTCCACAGCCCCTAATACACAATTTGAAGAAGAAAATAATAGTTTGAGACATGCAAATAGCATACATACAATATAAACAGAATAGTGAGATGTGGAGTGCCCATTGAGGTGTAAAAACAATTGTTTCTTGAAACCGACCCTACCTAAAAAAAAAAGGCTTACCCTGATAATTTTTCCCTCTTTTTTTTTTAAGTTAAAAAGAGTACAGATGTAGGTGTTTTTTTGTTGTTTTTTTAAAGTTTAGACTGGCCCTACCTAATATTTTTTAGTCATGTTCCCAGAATTTGTTTTAGGTACAAGGCAGAATAAAATGTTCTTTTTTTCATTTGTTAAACTACATTTGATTATTCCTTTGTTAATCTATCTATAGAGGGCCTATTAGTTGGGTATCTCTTTTGTAAGCTGTAATATGTATGTAGGATGCATTTTCTTTTTATACTAAGCATATCTTAAATTACTGACAAAAACACTAATAACTCCATGAAAGTGAAAATGCTGAAATTAAAGTAATTGGTAGGAGTAGCCTGTGTGGTGGCCATGGGTTTACCTTCTTGGTGAGTCAGTATCTATGCCAAGTGTCAAAACCATGGGTCAAAATTATGAAGGCTGTTTTTCTGAAACACAGATGTTTAACACCAAATTTAAAATGTGCTGAGATGTTTCTTTTCATTATTGGTTATTCTAAAGAGACTGCGGAGCTTGTTTTGCAATGTGAGATTTGATTAAATATTTGAGGCATAACAGAACAAACTGTTTTGTTTTTGCTACTGACCCAAAAACAAACTAACCATAACAAAATACTTTCCAAATTATAATCTAGAATTTATTTACATAAATATCCTGAAACTGGAAATTTTAGTATTTGTTCAAAAAATAAATATCTTTTTTTTGAGAGGGGGTGGGGGGTCTCTTTTTATTCTTTGTCTTTTTTTTTATTATTGCCTAACTGGACTATTTTGGACAAATGTAGCAAAATCCCAACATTTTATTCTCCAATGACTGTTTAAGCCTATAACAGTTTATAATACTTTTACTTTTTGGGATAATATGTTGACTACATTGTGATAAATTCTAGCATGGCATTAAAAAAACTCACACTGTTGGACTGAAAATATAAATACCAGATAGGTATTTTTTATGTACAGTTTATCAAATACATGTACATGCTAAGCAAGTAACTCATCATACATTGAACATGAAATAAGCCATGTGTGAATACTGCATGTAATGCATCTCTTGAAATTAATGTAATTAGTGTTAATTGGTGTTGTACCTATATTCACTTTAAACTATTAGTAAACCGTAAGTGTACTGTTATATATAGTCATAATTATTTCTTGCTGCATCTGGTTTTAGAAATCCACATGTGTGAAATAGCAGTATTTTGTTTCTTTAATTTATAATTTATTACTCTTGCAGCCTTTGGAGAGAAAAAATAGTATAATGTCTAAAGCAGTTTTCAATTGCTGTTAATTTCATTATCAGTGGAAAACATGGAAAGTCATGAATTTTCTTGGTAAATAAGTGTATGAACCATGATAAAGATTATTTACATTGGACTTTTCTTAATATAAGTACTGAAAAGTATAAAATTTAGATACCGGTAGGTCAAATAGATTTATGTTAAAACAGGCTCAGTGAAATCAGAATTCCTATCAGATTATGTCATTTTGTACACACAAATTAAATTATTTACATTAACAAATTATAAATATTGAAAAACAATACCACTATCATTTCTAATTTCATGTAAATGTGTATGAAAAAGCATTGTTATATTTGAAGAGTTCAGATGCAAAAACAGACAAATCCATTTTGATCATTTTCTGTAAAAGAGGTTTTTTTGGTGTGCTTTCTAGGTTAAGCATATCAATTTAGTATAGGGTGATTCTGAATTGTTATAAGTGAAGTAAACCAAGGACAGAATTTCAAAAATATTAATTTATTAATAAAGTAGAAAAATGTAGTTTTTGATTCCGTTTTACGGCAAAAACAGACAAATCCATACATTTTTTTTCTTCAAATAATGGTCGAAACATTATATGTTTCAAAGTACACAAATATGTTAAAAATGGCAAATATTATGACTGTTATTCAATATTCAACATAAATCAGTATTAATCTAACAAAACAAAAGGTCCTTGAAGAAACAAACATTCATATGACTAGAAATCTAATCAGATTGATATTAACTACAAAGGAATAATCACCGCCATGAAAGAGAGTCAAGGTTCTTAAGGTTTATACAGTTTGTGACTAGTATCGCCACACAAAGTTCAAGTAGGATATAATGTAGCACTGGCTTGAAACCAACCAATGACAGTTCAGTCCTCATCACTGCTTTCCTCGAGGTCCTGTCTGCCAATGTCACGCTGGCCGACATCGGCGAAGATATTCTCATAAAAGATCCGGACAGTGTCAGCTGCACCAATCTCATCAATAAGTTTGAGGACATCAACTTTCTTGGCAGGCTTCACACAGTTGACCATGGGAGTGATGGCTGGCTTGAAGTTCTCCCATTTTCTACCCTTCTTGAGAATAACGTGTTCACAAAAGTCACCACCATAGACTTGCTTGAAACCAACTTGATCCGAATTGATGCGTAGGACCTTGGCGTCGCTGATCTTGAAGGACCTCTGGGACTTGCAATGCGCTGCTGCAGCTGTCTTGAAATCGCGACATTGCCAATCTGTACAATACTCATGTACTTTGCCGTGTTTGTTTAGAATAGCAACATACTCATCAGGTAGGAGAATAGTATTATTTTTCCTAATGTCTTGCTCGATCCTCCCGAATACCCTATCTGCTGGAAGAAAACTGTGGCCTCGGACAGGGAATGTGTATTCGATGCTCAGCTGTGGAAAGTTCTGTTTTCGCATAGCACACAGCATCGACAAAACATTGATGTTTTTATTTTGGCCATAGCAGGAGTCTGAAAACAAGCGCAAGTGTTGATTCCTTTTCAGTTGGTCCCCCACAACAGAAATGAAAAAATGGTTTAAGGCTGAAGCCACCATATTGCTATCCTTGCGGTTCTGGCTTTCTAACCATATGTATAGGTGAATGTCATCTTTTCCCTGTGGAAGACCTCGGCCGCGGTGGTGAACTACACCAAAAAACATAGAGGTAGAGCTGCCGAGAATAGAAGGTTTGTCCTATGGGAGACTTCGGAAGAACAAGATTCTCCATGATATCAAAACAAACGGTGAATGAATCCTCGACATTATTTAAACTGTCATAGAATCTCCTTGCCATACGCCTGTGAAGAATGAACATGGCCGAACAATTCCGTTTATTATCATCTGTGATGAATGGGTTCTTCAGCTGTAGCCTGAACTTCAGGCATGTGCTGCATATATCCACAGCAGGATGACCAAAGGCCAAGTTGAAATCGTAGACAAAAACACTGTAGTATAGTGAATACGATATCTGTAAATTATTCTGATCCTGAAACATTTGGTGCATCTTTTTGACGTTCAGGTCGGCTGGTAAGTATTTCCGGCCAGGGGCGCCACGCCGAGCATAATGGCTAGCTCGACAAGTGAACGTTGTGATGTGGTCACGAATGGCATGCTTTCTGGCAAGGTTCCTCTCCACATTTCGCACACCTCCACGATGTTCTGGTCTCGCAACTCCATTCTCTGACCAATATTTGGCAATATTCGCTAACCGATCTTTCTTGACACCTGAAACAATAAAATGGAAATGAAAATAAGAAAATTATTAAAATAACGATACTGGAGCACATAACAATAAGCAGTTATCATTCGGCATGCAATCTGGGGAAGATCCACGATTTTATGAAGGTGGGTCCCACCTGAAGGCTCAAAGTACGTGACTATGTCATTAGATACGACCTGAGCCACTCCCAAAGCCCATATAGTAAGGTTAAAATGTGTGGGAAGGGGGGGGGGGGGGTGTGTCAGAATAAATGGGTATAGCCTGGTCTTGGGTAGGGGTGAATATTTGCTAAGTGGAGCTAATTTAGCAGTCATGTAACCATACAGGGGCGTGCGCAGGAAATTTTGCAGGGGGGGGGAGGAGGGTCGAGGTGTCTGGCGAAGCCCCTTCTAGGGCTATTCTGAGGTGTTTTCTGCTGGCTAGCCGAGCTGCTTTCTGACAAAAAAAAATTCGCCTTGAGCAGGGGGGGGGGGGGGGGGTTCGACCCCTAAAACCCTCCCCCTGCGCACGCGCCTGCCATACCAGGAAATATGGCCGTTGGAGCAAACAATTACATAGCCTTGGTCAGTTGGTGTGGCTAGCCATTCTCTGGTTCGGGGGCTAATATTAATTATCTCGCCTGCATGTAAAATACTTGAATTCCATTGATCATTTAGCCTTTGACAAAACCATTATACACTGGAAGGCAAAGCCAGATTCTCTTATTGAATTGTATTCCCCGCCGAGATATAAATGACGTCATTTTCTAAGGTTTGACGTCATTTTTGTTTTAGGTTTATGGAAGGAAAACATTCAGTTTTAGGGAGACGCCGTACTCTTAGAAAAGTGTAAACCTTTAATCGCGGAAATTTGTAAATACATCATAATAATATATAGTTAAATGTCGGCCAGATAAATCCGTTGAAGAAGTATCTCTCGGGGTAAATGGATTTTTATGCACCGTACCCTCTGTGTGCTCTTTTACCCCCAGTCGAAGCACACAGAGGGCACATAAAAATCCATTTGCCCCTGTGATGTTTCTACAACTTATAATACTTTTTTTATTTGCATGGCATTTTGATACTAATGAAAACTAGATCATTTATGGCCTAGGGTCTAGAACTTTATTACACTGGGTACTATACTCACCGAAAATGCTCATGAATGAGGCCTTGCACACTGGTATCTTCTCTTTGTTTGCAGTCAAAGTGAAGTACTTCACTGAAATTTCTCTATTCCTCTTAATTTTAGAAGAATCGTCTATCCTTGGTCGCCTCCGCACACATTTACCGATATCCATGTAAGAAAGCAGGGTGGCATCCTGAGTAACCTTGTTTTCAGTAGAATATAACCGATCATGTGCGTAGGTTAAATCATCATTGGACAGGGAAGTCGCCAAGCACACATTACGTACATTATGTACACACGAAATGCTAGCAGGTTTTTCAGCACCACTATGTCGCGCGTTTTTTGCAAGGGAGCGTCCAGAATTGCCTGAATTGTTCTCCCGTTTACGCCCAATTGGTGATAATACCACTGTCTCGTCAATGTCATCAAAGTTCTCCATTATTAAAGGACATTTTCGATAAAATACGTAGAAACTTTAGTGAGTAATGAGAGGGATCCTGGGCGCTGCCATGTTGAATCACGTGACTAATTACGGCGTATAGATTGGATAAATGGAGTTGTCGGTATTTGCGAAAAATGATACCCGTCACTTGTCGGTTTCTGAAACGAATCATGGAATTGTTGTGGGTTTTATGAAGTAGGTGTCGGCTTTTGCAAAGAAACAGATATGCTGTCAGTAAATACGGCACCAGTACTATGTAATGGTCGCCATGGTTTATTTTCGACCAAAATGGCGTTTGTCGGTTTTTGCGCCTGAACTCTTCATTTCTACTTACATGTGAAAAAACCTTAAAAAACCCCATATATATTTAATATTTTAAATTTCCTATTTATTTTTCATCATTTGAAAATTTAATATTTATTTCTGTAATTATATGTGTTATTGATTTTTAAAAATTTATTACATGTATACATATAAACATTTTTTTATTTTTTTTTACATTGAATATATATATTTATTTATTTATTTTGTTTGTTTGGGTTGGGTTCGGTTTGGGTTTTGTGTAATGGATTAAGTTAGCGTCAAAGACCGCATTACTCTAACGCCTGGCTCGCTGCGAGGCACCGGTCAGCTGCGTGTCTTAGGTTTGGGGTAAAAACAGAAGTGGGCGGGATTATGCATAGATCTGAACGAAAGCATGGCAATACGTCATCGGTGAGAGTTACCAAGCAATACCGGTACACGTGTTGATTCTTTGGTTGTGCCTTTTAGTCGTCTTTTGTTTTTTTGTCTCCAGGTTTATCGGAAATTTAATTTACAAGATAATTAGTGTTATTATATACTGTCGACGTAATTATATGATGGTTAACTGCGCAGTGTTTAACTGCAAGAGTAACAGCAATGCATCCCAAGAAACGGCCAACATCATGGTTTCGATTTCCAAAAAAACCCGAAAGTTGTTTTAAAACATGGACGCATTATTGTCGTCGAATGGGCTTTACACCAACTAAATACAGCAGGTTATGGTACATTTACAATGTGAAAATAAAACAAAGTATGTACTTAAGATATACATTAATAAAGGTATTGCAATTTGTTCACATACGAATATTTAAACTTCACATTTATTTACCTATAATTACCAAATTAATTTTCACCGACAGCCCATAACGACTCCATACTAACGTCTCTTGATCTAGTTGGTTTGTTAACCTCATAATAAAACACCTTCGAAACGTGAATTATTACGTTAGTTAACAATGTTTATCGTCAGTTCAGTATATTTTCATTAAAATTAAAATGCTAACACTTGTGGCAGGAACAACATATGTACTCTGGCCAGAAGGAATGATGGTTAAATAATTTTAAAGCTAGTGTCGATTATTAAAGCATAATAAAATTATACTTTTCAATGCTTTCTGTATGTAATATTAAAAATACTCTACGTCAAATAATTATTTTAATACCTACCCTGAGTTTCTGCCAGAGGGTGCGGAGGGTAAACTTATATATGTATGTACTAAAAAAATCTCAGAAATTAATGTGTATATATATATATATATATAATTTTTGATTTTTTCGATAGATTATAGTAACATAATTGCTGTTTAAAATTTATAAAAGTGCATGAAATAAAATGTTCAATAAAAAATACATTTCAAACCTATAACCACCCAATATACTCCTTTGAATATATTTAGTTTTTACAGGCCCGTAGGAACAACTTGGGGGGGGGGGGGGGGGGGGGCACTGACAGACTGGGTATAAACTCTACATCAGATTTTGGTTACAATAGCAAAAATTAATGTGATAAAGAAAAGCTCACAAGTGGGGGGCTGTTTTATTACGTACCCTCAAATTATTTTCTGGCAGAAAACCTGGTACCTTTGGTAGAGGTTGAAACAATTGGTCGTCTAATTTTCGACTGTTACCATAAAGTAATATAATTAATCACTTTTGGCATCTAGCAATTTAAAGCAAAATTAACAATAGTTGTCACATGGAATAAGCATCATATATTTTTTTGTTTTACCTGTAATATATTTGACCTGTAATATATTTTCATCAGGACTTCCTTCTTCCTCCATGAATGATTAAAGAAAATAACACTGGATATATTGTTATTATTTTTATTTTATTCCAATATATAACAAATGTGTTTTATGTCAGTATGTGGAGCAAACTACCTGAAACAGTTGGTTTGAAATCATGATTACAAAATCATAAAGATAAAAGGAAGTGGGGGGGGGGGGGGGGGGGGGGGGGAACGTGGGGGGGGGGGGGGGGGGGGGGGGGGGGGAATACAGTCTCTAGTGAGGGATACAAACTAGATTTTTTTATCTTTATATCGTCTTTATTTATGCAAAGTAGTGAAAATTTAAAACATACATTTTCTTCCTAGAGTGTGTGATAGAGGACAAGCCCCTAGGCCCGCCTCTCCCCAGTTCCTATGGGCCTGTTGTATTTTATATTAATAAATGCAAAAACTACATAATAATATTGTCGATAAGACATATTAGTTGTAAAGTGATTGTCAGTATGTGGCAACAGTATATTTTCCAACATTTCTGTGTTTCTGTACCCGGCTGTGGACAGTTTCAGCAGACTGGTAACACATTTTCTTAATAATTAAAAATACACGGTTTAACCAAACACATTAAAACTTGGAGGGTAACTAGTTAAGAGAACAAAGTTTTTTGTTAAATTAATATATCTTGCTTTGGTGAGGAGGGGACGCTTTTTGCAAATTTGCGAAATCGGCCTCCTCTGGAATATCCACTGACGTGTCATATTTACATCTATGCTGAACAAGATTTATGATGAAATATTATTACATTTTGTGTGCTTTTCTTCTAATTAGGTCCATTTGCTTCAGTTTACATTAAAAATGTCATAAAAAATTATGTTTAAAAAAATGCTTGTATGCTAGTCTATGACCGTGTGGCTTCCTCGTCTTCGTCGGCAGTTGATTCATCCAAATTTTCGTCTAAGACAACATTTCCAGGATTAGGGACAAAGTCTCCGATAAGTGGTTCAAACTGATACGGTTTGATGCCATTAGCACAAGCTGGACACAATTCTTCGTCACTCGAATCGCTAAGTTCGTCCATGCTGCTTGGTAGTTTCTTCAGTTTTCCTCTCATCGATGACGTCACGGGTCTAGCTCATCAATTGTCGACAGTTTCCGGCAAACATCGGAGATCGGCGAAAAAAACCCCCAACCAAGACTGGCTCGCTTAACTTCGTCACTAAGGGGAGCGCGGTAGTTGCGTGTTGCGGTTTATGACGGCAAACAATTCATTACGCCATATATATGATTTGGTGTCCGGTCTCCTTTAAAAATAATTGTTGACAAATTTGGTTGAATTTACTCTACTCTGCAAACGAATAATTTGTGGTTTTAAACACGTATATCTTCATATTAAATCGCGATAACAAACATTGAATAGCAAATGAATGAATGAATGTTTAACGACACCCCAGCACGAAAAATACATCGGCTACTGGGTGTCAAACTATGGTAAACAAATAACATTGAATAGAACCCGGAAGTAAACAGCGAAGAATGGAGCGTGGCGTTTTACAAATTAAAACTTTATTAAATGCTGTTACCGTTTTTATTTTATTTTATTATCAGTCAAATATGTACACATTTAATGGTTTTGGCATGGTGGATATATGATAGAAAGTTGTAAGAACGGTAGGGAGTAGCCTACGTGGTTGGGGAAAACCCACGATTTAGCTGGACATTATTTTGTTCTTTTTTATTCTTACATTTTAATTTTTTTTTACTACCAACTGCGGAATTTCGTAGATTTTTATTATTTACTTTAATTTTTAGTCGTTCTACGCTTTAGTCACATACATGCTGACAATTAGGTCGAGAACAATAGAATGGATATACCGATCGGTGCTTTACGACAATACAAATTTAGGAAAAGGAATGGTGTATAGTGCACGAGCGCCACCTGTCGGAAAGTATCTGATTGTACGCCATTGCTGTTAATTTCATTATCAGTGGAAATCATGGAAAGTCATGAATTTTCTTGGTAAATAAGTGTATGAAGCATGATAAAGATTATTTACATTGGACTTTTCTTAATATAAGTACTGAAAATGATAAAATTTAGATACCGGTAGGTCAAATGTTATGTTAAAACAGGCTCAGTGAAATCAGAATTCCTATCAGATTATGTCATTTTGTACACACAAATTAAATTATTTACATTAACAAATTATAAATATTGAAAAACAATACCACTATAATTTCTAATTTCATGTAAATGAGTATGAAAAAGCATTGTTATATTTCTACTTACATGTGAAAAAAATAAATATTAAGAACAAAAAAACTATATATTTAATAGTTTAAATTTCCTATTTATTTTTCATCATTTGAAAATTTAATATTTATTTCTGTAATTATATATGTATGTTATTGATTTTTAAAAATTTATTACAGGTATACATATAAACAGTTTATTTTTATTTTTATTTTACATTGAATATTTAGAGAATAACTAACCTCGTGATTTCTAAGCCAGCCAATCAATGGCTGTAGAAGCAATCTGCACACTGTGCAGAGATCGAACAAATATTACCCCGTATATTTGAGCCCATATGGGTAATAAATATATTTGATTGGCTGGCTTAAAAATCACGATGTTTGGTTGGTTGCTTGTCATGGCCGGAACTTCACTTTCATTCATATAATGTTTCCAATCATGAGTCAGATTACACATACGTTATACGATATACAAAGATTTACAAAAACAAATGGACTCGCTTGTTTCGTAAACATGAAATGGTATATTTTCATAAGCAGCGGCTTTAGTAATATATAAAAATAATTATTTTCAAATGCAAATACAGTCGTATTATTTTGTACTGTAAACATTTGGCTGTAAAAAGAACACCGTTATGCTATGACGTCAGTTACATTACGTCATGTAATGTGCGTAAGATTATATGACGTAATGGCTGATGGCTTTGTTGTAGACTGCAGAGGAATTTTTACATTAAAAATCAGTTAAAATTGACAATGGGTAATAAAGAGAATAACCAACTCGCTACGAGGAGTTACGAATTATCTGTCCCTCGTGAATGAATGTTGTAAAACCCTCGCCAAAGGCTCGGGTTTACAACATTCATTCACTCGGACAGATAATTCATAATTCCTCGTAGCTCGTTAGTTATTCTCTAAATATTTATTTATTTATTTATTTATATATATATATATATATTTATTTATTTATTTATTTTGTTTGGGTTGGGTTGGGTTGGGTTGGGTTTTTTTTATTTTTTTTTATTTCATTGAAATAATTTATTAAAAATAATTGTTGACAAATTTGGTTGAATTTACTCTACTCTGCAAACGAATAATTTGTGGTTTTAAACACGTATATCTTCATATTAAATCGCGATAACAAATATTGAATAGTAAATGAATGAATGAAGTTTTAACGACACCCCAGCACGAAAAATACATCGGCTACTGGGTGTCAAACTATGGTAAACAAATAACATTGAATAGAACCCGGAAGTAAACAGCGAAGAATGGAGCGTGGCGTTTTACAAATTAAAACTTTATTAAATGCTGTTACCGGGTTTTTTTTTATTGCAAACACTCAAGTATTATCAGTCAAATATGTACACATTTAAAGCCGCACACCCTAGTTCCATCCAGCGAAAATAAATTATAATTTGGTTAATCTACAAACCTGTTACACACTTAGATCACGTTTTTATCAAATAGAGTGAAAAAGCAGGTTTTATATCGATAAATACCATGGGAATCCCCTTGTCCCAATTGCTTGAAATAATTTTGAAAGTTAGTATTCTGATGTCACCGGTAGATGTCGCTTGAAGCACAACAATGCCTACGTCACGACAAATTTCGCAGACTTTGGGGTGCGTTCGTTTCACGTCTCCTGGACATGTTCCAACTGTTCTGTCCTGGTCTTATCCCTAGAGGCACTGATTTTCCGGAATTGCGGACGGAATCGCGGAAATACCTATCTGAAACGGAATTCCCGATTTTTTTCCAAAACATTATTTAACTTTAAATAGCGCATTTGATTAATTAAAAATTATTTTTCGAACTAGAAACTGTGGACACCGACATCTGCCTGTGCTACGCTACGACACTAGTACCTTTGTATGTTACACCAAATGTAGAGTATTTAGACGTTTTACCAGTCGTGTTTTCTTCGCTTATTCCCGGCGATTTAACGGGAAAAACCGAACATTGTGAGCTAAAATTGTCCGACATTTACTCAAGTGAAAGATATGTTATGTTTGCTTATTAATTTTTAACATTTGCGGCATTGCCATATTTCCGATCTCACAAAGGAATGCAGTAATTGCATATCGTATGCCAGGCTTTGTTCAAAATAAATTATACAAGGGAAGTGGTTTATAGTGTGATCGTTTGTAATTATTTTCCCGATCATATCGTAAAAAAACCGAAAATGTCCGAAGTCTGTGTCGTGGCGTATTCGTGTTTAAATTTAAACCAAAAATAAATACAAACTACTGACATGTTTTACCTCATTGCATATTTATTTTACACCAGCAATTAATTGCGCGGTGTGTGTGTGTGTGTGTGTGTGTGTGTGTGTGTCTGTGAAACAAAAACAGAATTTGTTTAATACTGAAACGGAAAAACCCGGAATTTGTAACATTATGAAACGGAAAAGGGAAAAATCTGAAACGGAAAATCAGTGCCTCTATATCCCCTCTCCAGATATCGTAAGACTTAGCTAAATTATTTGTTTAAGGGTTTGTAACATTTTGTATTGAGACACTTACTTGTCTGAACTTTATTGTTACTGAAAATGTTCACGAAATGTGAAGAAAAATCTCACAAATGAACAACAACAAATCGGAACTGGGAACTGGGAAACTCTTTTTACGTGCCCCTATCCACAGAGGTTCAGGCACGCCCACCACGGATTTAGCCTCTGACTTCGCCAGTGACTAACTCCGGAGCAGGAGGGGGGGGGGGGGGGGGGGTAAGTTTGAGGTGGGCGGAATTTGGAATAAAGCCATTTAGTAAGGTCGACGCGAGCGCGGACCAAATAGCAGACACTTCGTAAACTTGAAGTACACCGAGTGGGAGCCGTGCTCTGATTGGCTGAATTTCGATTCCTCGGTGAAGCCTGTATTTTACCTAAGTCTACAAAGAGTAACTGCATCCAAAACATGTCCGGACTCTAAAATTTAACCAAAAATAGTTAAGACTGCTCAGCCAAAAGGTTTTTAAGGTGATTTTGAGCAATTGAACGGGCGCCAAAATAAAATGCGTTAGACTACTTATAAAAAAATAAACATAAGAATTTAGAACTGCTTCCAAAACGTTTAAAGTCTAACTAGCCCAAAAAAAAACCAGGTTGTTACCTGTCCTAGGAAAGGTTGTTAGCGGGGATGTCGTCACGGAGAGGCGATGAATAGGGACGAGTCCAGATGGGTGAGGGCGTACCGGTTTGCGGACTTGGCGATGCTCTCGGCGATTGGACGGTAGTCATCCCCGGCAACGGTCTTGATGACGCGGTGGATGGTCGGGTTGTCCATTTCATCGAGAAGCATCCCTTGGTTGAAAAGTCCCTTCCGGCGAACGGTAAGGCAGATCCCTCGCCCATCGTTTATCGTGATCCTACGCACCGAGAACTCTCCCTCAGTTCGTGGCAGAGGTTGGTAGGACTCCGGAGTCGGTCCACAAAGGAGCTGACGGACATCCCCAATGTTGGTCTTGACCAGCCTGGAGTAGCGTGTTGGGAGCTTGCCGGCCTGCAGTGACCAAGGTTCTTCAGGGGGCTGGTCGTTCACTGGAGATGATGTAGGTGGGGGCGGTTGTATCGGCGGACTTGGCTTGGCTGTCTGGTCGCCTGGTGACACCATCGCCTTTCGTTTTCCAACGAGTACTAGTCGGGCCTGGGTCTCTACAGCGCCACTCTTCCTGGGTGGGGGTGGCATCGCTGGAATCCCGGGGGTTGAAGTAGTCGGAGTTGTTGGTGGCGACTCCATCTGGGCCTGGTTAGGGACCGTGTCCGCCACTGGCGAGTCGACGACTGTATCCTGCAAAGCTGGATCAGCTGGCCTCGCTGGTATTGACTTGGGCTTGGGGGGTTCAACGGGAAAAGTCGCCGCCGGTAGTTGAGCTACCGGTTTTGACCTCCCCCGGTCCGCCCCTGGCGCGTCCGTCTTCCTCCTCCTTCTCCTCCTAGTTGGTTTCTTTACCGGGTCGCCGTACACCAAAGTCACGGTTGCCCGTGACCCGGTGTACGCGACGCGGTATTCCAGTAACGTCCCGTATGAAGCAATGAGTCCCCCCAGGTGGGGGGGGGGGGGGGGGGGGGGGGTTAGCTCGAGAGAGCAGGCACACACGTCCTGCTTCATCTTTGCTAGATTTCGGAATGCAAGAATCGAAGTGCGACAAATCGGATGTTTATTGCGCGAACTGTGCACGAGAAAACAAACCGAACCAAAATTATAACGGTCACGTGATATACCAACGTCTGTGACATTGAAATGGAAATATCCCCTCTAAAAATAGATTGGACCTGGCTTGCTTAACGGTTTTTTCTCGACAACACGTTTTGTGAAAAAATGCAAAAAATGCATTTCGTGGTTTTACAAACATCAGGATTACCAAAAAGCACTTCAGGTGAATGGAAATGTGTATTCTAAATAATAAAATGTAAGTAAAGTGCAATTTTATTTGTGAAAAATGGGGTTTAATAGCGAAAAACAACGCCGTAATGGTTAACAAATAAACGTAACTAGGGTGTGTCCCTTTAATGGTTTTGGAATGGTGGATATATGATAGAAAGTTGTAAGAACGGTAGGCAATAGCCTGCCTACGTGGTTGGGGGAAAAACCCACGATTTAGCTGGACATTATTTTGTTCTTTTTTATTCTTCCATTATTTTTTTTTACTACCAACTGCGGAATTTCGTAGATTTTTATTATTTACTTTCATTTTTAGCCGTTCTACGCTTTAGTCACATACATGCTCACAATTAGGTCGGGAATAATAGAGTGGATATACCGATCGGTGCTTTACGACAATACAAATTTAGAAAAAGGAATGGTGTATAGTGCACGAGCGCCACCTGTCAGAACAAGCAGATAACGCTGTTTACAGGTCGGCTATTTTTATTTTGCATAATTCTGCACAAAATATTAAGTTAAATTTTTATTGTGTACGAAGCCAAAACAAGGGTCCAAAAAGTGACTATCGTCGACCTTACTGTCCGAACCAAAATGTTAACAACTACGAAAAAGTACTCCTACCTTTAATTACCGTTACATTTCCACCAAATTTTGTCCACACACAATTTGTGAAAAAACCATTACAGTGACACAGGTTCCACATATGAGACTGTAACGATGTCGCCAGTATCGACTTCGCTGAGATAGCATAGGGCAAAATACATGCAATTTTCTACCGTCTGCCATTTTTAAAATTTTTATGGAATACTCTTCAAGAAGGGTGAAAGCCTCCAAAGTATGTGGCATAATTAATATAAAATCAATGATCTCTAGTGGTATCATTAAAAAATATTTTTAAAAAAAGAGAGTAATAAAATCAATATGACGTCATCACGTTTGCTTTTATATCACAACCTGTTATGACGTTGTTAGATTAAGTCATATCCTTTCACCCCTCTTGAAGAATATTCCATAAAAAGTTAAAATGGCAGCCGGCACAAAATTACATGCTTTTTGCCCAATGCGATCTCAGCGAAGTCGATATAGGTGACATGGTTATCATCTAGTATGTGGAATCTGTGTCAATGTAATGAAAAGGTCATGGAAAATGCCTCGAAACAGTCATGGAATTTCGTTAGTGAATGAGTGCTCCGCAAGGCTCAATGGGTAGGTTCAAACCACTTGCACCGACCAGTGATTCATAACTGGTTCAACAAAGGCCATGGTTGGTGCAATCCTGCCTGTGGGAAGCGCAAATACAATATCTCTTGCTGCCTGTCGTAAAAGAGTAGCCTATGTGGCGACGGCGGGTTTCCTCTAAAAAAAAAGTTTCTATAATGCTAGCTACGGCCCTGGAATGACCATATGTTTGACGTCCAATAGCCGATAATAAGATAAAAAACCAATGTGCTCTAGTGGCGTCGTTAAATAAAACAAACCTTTTTTTGTATTGGTGTTTTAGGTAGTTTTATTCTATTCTTTTTCAGGATGGACACTTTCTTGCGCAAACGAGGGGTTGATGACCGAACAGTCGATAAGCTGAAAGAGGATAAGGTGTGTGTGTGTGTGTGTGTGTGTGTGTGTGTGTGTGTGTCTCTCTCTCTCTGTCTGTCTCTGTCTGTCTGTCTGTCTGTCTCTCTCTGTCTCTCTCTCTCTCTCTCTCTCTCTCTCTCTCTCTCTCTCTCTCTCTCTCTCTGTGTGTGTGTGTGTCTCTCTCTCTCTCTCTCTCTCTCTCTCTCTCTCTCTCTCTCTCTCTCTCTCTCTCTCTCTCTCTCTCTCTCTCTCTCTCTCTCTCTCTCTCTCTCTCTCTCTCTCTGTGTGTGTGTGTGTGTGTGTGTGTGTGTGTTTGTGTGTGTGTACATAGCATCACCAAAGTATATATTCAATTTATAAAAAGATAACAAAATAATATTGAATGTTATACTTTACCTTGTGAAATACGCATTACAAGAACTTTACAGTAACTCCATTATGAATGTGAAGGGATCACCATGTTACAAACTAGACAACTTGTGACCAGTAAGAGGAATTTACAGAATGTCGTCCACAGGAGGGGTGTATACACCAAATACTGATTAAACTGAACATAGTGAAAGTTACTACCATAATTGATATATCCACACATTTTGATAATGTTCTGATCAGTTGATTCGAATGGAGCTCCATACTTATTCTTTAAATGAGAGTTTACACCTTCTCTTGAAGGTTGAAAAAAATATATGATTATGGATGAAACGTAATGTTTGGGGTGTTATGTTTAACATTATGATATGTTGCAGTTTGTTATGTTTACCATTATGATATGTTGCAGTTTGTTACCATGACGTACATGATGAAAGAAAAAGTATTCTCTAGGTGGTGGTGCTTTTGTTTTTTTCAGATTGACGAGGATGTAGCACGGCTAATGGATGATGAACAACTAACACAGTATCTATCAAAACCTGGGGATATTATAGCATTCAGACATTTTTTAAAACCATCCGTCCCGGACCAAACTCGTATCAGGAAGCACAGTTTGATGGAACAACTGAGGTCCCGATTGGAAATGCACGACCGTAATCCAGATGCTCCGCAATCCAGTGTAAAGTTGGCTCGCTATAACGCTATGAAAAACACCCATGTCACTGAGCTGGGCTGGATGCACTACAACGAAAAAAGACACCAGTATGTCCAAGTTAGAACCAAAAAAGGAGGTGGGACGCGCTCCATATCATTGGATAAGAAATCCACCAAAACTGACATTATAACAGAAGCAAAGAAACTATTCTTTCCTGGAGATGAATCAAGCCTTGGGTCACTTAAAGATATGGAAATTGAATTAACAGATTTCAAGTGCCTTCCTATGGATATGACCACAACGCTTGGGGAAATTATAGATGTTGCTAAGATGCGAAAGTTGCGCTTCTGTCTGAGAACGAAGAACACGCAGCCCAACGTTGATAATGGTGGAGTCCTGAGGGACATTATTTGTGAATTTTGGGAAAGGTTTTATGAACAATGTACTTTGGGTTCGGACATAAAAGTCCCATGCTTACGACATGACTTCGAAGTACAAGATAGGGAGGCCATCGCTCATGTGTTTGTACTTGGGTGGATTCTACAGCGAAATATCCCAGTCAGACTGGCTCCCAGCTTTCTCAAATATTGTTTGTATGGCTTGGACCCATACAAGAACAACTCAGGAATAATCGAGGAGTTTCTCGGGTTTGTACCGCACAGTGAACGCATAATCCTGCAGGTCGCTCTATCAGACTTCGACAAAGTTGACAACGAATAATTACTTGATGTTCTGACTAATCACGAATGTAAGGTTTTAGTGACCAAGGATAATATCTTTACTACAATGGGGCAGATCGCAAGCAAAGAGTTGGTGCAAGAACCATCATTCATTAAAGATGTTTTTTTCAACACACTAATTGGGTATGAACTGGACATCGACTTATGTAAAGTGCTAGACCGACTCAAACCAACGACAAAGCGAGTCCTATCTCTTCTTGACTGCGAAGATGAAAATGCTCCTTCATTCTGCTACCTGAAACGTTACATTCGTAAACTAAACAATGTGTCTCTTGGAGCTTTCCTTCGCTTCACTACACCATCTGATCTGTTGCTCTCCGGTGTGAATGATAACTATTACCGTCTGACTGTCCGTATGGTTGACCTAGATGGGCTTGCTCGCAGACCAATCGCGCATACATGCGGGAGAGTCCTCGAACTACCCCAAAAGTACGAAAGCTTTCCACAGTTCAGGGCTGAATTCAATGCAATCTTGTGTAGTAATATTTGTGTTATGGACATTCATTAAGATGATTTTGACAAGTATGGTGTCGGTAAACGTGCTCCGATTCTGTGTGTGGACATGTACAGACTCGTGTCGCTTGGTATTCCCAGCCAGTTTTGTTTTCTTCTTTTAATTTCTATAATTTGATTTGTAATCAGTGTGATTACTATGTCTGAGTTTGTGACAACTGATATTCGTTATCTTAGTTTACATACGAGTATGAGAAAGTAGCGGACATTCGTTCTGTCAGTTTACATACATAAAAGTATTTTTGATCTGTCAGTTTACATGCATACTAGTATTAAAATGAAGATATTGTAATCTTATAATAAATACTTTTTCATAAATCTGTATTTATTGTATGTTTATAATGAGAAGTCCATCCTGATCACGACGTCGATAAGTAAAAGTCAGGTCGATAAGTTAAAATCAAATTAATGAGATGAATTTTGATTTTGTCCAGGGAAGTGTATTGGTATAATTGTTAACAAAAACACATCAACGATCATTAATCTGCTTTTCCACGACTGAGTGAAAATGATGTCAAATAACAGCAGTGTACTGTATGTACATAGAAAACACACTCATGCATGTGTGTATACATTTTGTACACATTGTGTATAGTGTATTTATCTCGCAATCACATTGGCAAGATATGACAAGATAAATCTGTATATTTTTGGTCAGACTAGATTTTTAATAAACATACTCTTAAAATCATTTGTTTAAGTACAGTTAATACAAACAACTTTAACTTTTGCGATAACGATACAAAACTTGTATATTTATTTATGAATCGGAGTTTAGAAACGCTGTTTGAATGTGACAATGTAGCTAGCGTCTTGCTAGGTTGACGATAGTCTATTTGCGTACACAAAAATGGAATAAATAATGATTTTCCTACTATTCCCGTAGGATTGCAGGATAAAAGAAATAACTGGTTACTGTCTTAAACGGCTATATCCTGCTCAGGTCGAATGGCGAATGCAGCTCGACAGAGCCTCGACAAATACCGATTAACATAGACTGTTGATATTTTCCATATTACAAAAACATTCGTGACGAATCCTCTGTATGTAGCCTACATGGTATGTACATGGTGTATACTATATGTACTTTGGTTATACAATATGCATTTAGTGTATTGAAAATACAATATGTACACCGTATACACTAATTACATTTAGCATATTCTAAGAACCTCGAGTGTTCATCAAGTACATTATACATATAATGTGTATACAATAAGTATATCGAGTATACATTTAGTATATTGAAAATACTCATTATATAGTTTATTCATTTCTGTGTGTAGGCCATCGGTCCATATACAACAGTTTATACATAATAGTTTACAATATATAAGAACAGTAAATAAAAAATGCATTAACTAACAGCTAGCAAGTAGCGGATCTATATTTAAGTGCTAGTTTAACATACATTATGCAATTCATAAGAATGTATGTATCATTAAAGTTCAATAATTTACTAAATTTTACAATATCTGAAAGATTTTGATACTTAGGAATGTATACTAGTATATTTCGCAAGTCAGTATACGCTTTACAAGCAAACATAAAATGCAAAACGTCTTCAATACAATTGTTACTACATATTTTAAAATATACTCGGCGTCACTATTGAAGGGTCACTCATATTGTCAGTACTACATGTTAACGATGCCCATCCAGCACACTAATTATGAAAGAAGGAATGTATGGCCTTCGTGGCTTAGGCCCAGAGTGAGGTTTCCTAAGTAGCATTTGGATTTCAATATGAGTACGGTAATGGTACTTCCGGTTAGAGGCCACAGCAAAATGGTAAAAGTTATGCAAACGCATGTACCTACTATCACCCCAACAAATGGGTTGCCTCAACGCACCCATGTCTGAAATTCCGTATGTTGTGCCCGTGCAATGCGTTCTCACCATGGGTATAAAAGTGTGCATGATTGCCATCCACATTTTCACGCATACTTAAGTTGAAAAAATATATATAAATCAGGCCTTTCCCAGCATTTTTAAAAGGCGTTTACATTTTTATCATCAGTTTAACACAAATAAAGCCAAAATGTGTAGGGTAGTGGGTTGAAAACGATTACGTGTTTGCCTTCAATCCAGCAAATCATTTTGAAACAACTGATTTAGATTTACACGCAGTCAAAGCGCTTACTTTACGGACTAAGGCGTATCAGCCGGCTACGCCTTATGGCCCTGGGGAAACCACACACACACACACAGTCAGTCCTCGTTACAACGACCACGTTCGTCCCGGGGTTACGTTGTCGTTATATCGAAATTGCCATTATAAAAGTTTCTTTTGTTTAATGACACCACTAGAGCACATTGATTTATTAATCTTCCGCTATGTGATATCAAACATTTGGTAATTTTGACAGATAGTCTTAGAGAGGAAACCCGTTACATTTTTTCATTAGTAGCAAAGGGATCTTTTATATGCACCATCCCACAGACAGGTTAGCACATACCACGGCCTTTGATATACCAGTCGTTGTGCACTGGCTGGAATGAGATATAGCCCAATGGGCCCACCTACAGCGCCGATTCCACACCGACCGCCCAGCAAGCGAGCGCTTTACCACTAGGCTATATCTCGCCCCAACTTGTCTTTATATTGTAACGAGTATCTCATGTGTCAATATAACGTAACAAAATAATGATTAATAATAACTGAAGGCTGGATAACACTTAAATAATTAATGCATTGCAATTATTATTAGAAAAAACCCACAAATACACGTATAAATATCTTTAAAAAAACAACAAACAAAAAAACAAAAAAACACCATTAAATATATTATTATTAATCAAGGCAAATCGCTGTCAATCTAATCATTCCTTAGTTAAAGACATCTACGATTGGTACCTTCTTCGATTACAAAATGTCATAAAAATAGTAGACTTGTTTGTTCGAAGTTAATCCTTTAATTGAATGACTAAAGGTTTATTTTCAAAAGCAATACACGTCTACCGATTTAACCTACATCGGTAACTTGGACATCATCATGTGACACTGTCGGCTCGCGAGAAGATGAATGCACCTAGTAGTCAGGGGCGGATTATGGGGGGTTCCCAGTTACACGGACCCCCTCAGGCTAAAAAACAATAGCCCCACCACGTAGATCTAAATTAATGTCCACGTAAAATGTATAATTTCAAATTATAAACATTTACATATTGTTTCGGAACACACACACACACACACACACACACCCCTCCCTTACCTAAAGCATAATCCGCCCCTGAGTAGGTTCCAGTAACGAGCCACTCTCGGTATTCTAAATTCAAAACCTTATGTAGCTCCCTCTTTTTAACGTTCGACGGTCCGTTCCAAATTGCGCCTAATTTCTTTAATTAAAACTGCGCACCTTTTCCCGTTGGCATTAATCCTACGGGACATTCCAAATTCTATAGCACCAAACCACCCTCCGCCTGCTATCGACCCCGGTCATGCTGCTGGTGCTCCCTTGCACCTGCCAGTGCAGGCGGTCCCTCCTACAACCCAACCCACCTCTTCCCTGTTCTGCCCAAGACAGGCGTGCGCTACAACAGCTTGCTCTGAATGTGCACGTTAAACACTCTGACCTGACCTGACCTGACCTGACCAGACCTGACACACACACACACACGCACGCACGCACGCACGCACGCACGCACGCACGCACGCACACAGTATTACTATCTGTCCCGTCTAATAACCAAGTGTTGATGTAACCATATGTTAGACATCAAATAGCCGCGGTTTAAAATGTGCTGAGGTGCTGCCAACAAACGTTTCATTCCTTGGTCTACTAAAGTAGAAACCCTCTGCCCCACATACGCTATGTCTACCAGTTAACAGCAATGGATTCCAGATGCATTTCCCCCATATAGGGCGGTACATACCCCATTTCTTTTATATACCATTAACTAGAGCACGGAAACCCCGTGTCCACGGAGAACGATCAATCCTATATAGGCACGGATTTTCTGGAGAAGCCATCCACGGCACCATCGATATGCCACATAAAATTTGGCCCTGGGTTCATATACTTTCGTCGCTGCATGCGTCTTCCTTTTCGTTTCTTTACACCTTCTGGGTTAATAATATGCAACAGTATCCTTACAGTGTCTTGACTAACAACTAATGATTTAATAATATCGCTGTAATATTTTCTCCGATAAAGTCCATATTTCCGAGTAATCCTCTTCAGTGTACGCAAACCCATAGTGTAACCATGGAAATTGTCCAGACACTGTAAAATTTCTTGATGTTTGAATCCGAGGCGAAAGTACTTCACAACGAGTACATCTCTGTAGTCATCCATTGTAGTCCGTTGCTTTTGAGATATAACCGGAATGCATTATATATTGACGTGTCTTGATATTATCGAGATATAAGTCGATATAATCGAGTTATAAGTCGATGTTATCGAATTATAAGTCGATGTTATCGAATTATAAGTCGATATTATCGAGTTATAAGTCGATATTATCGAGATCTAAGTCGATATTATCGAGTTATAAGTCGATATTATCGAGATGTAAGTCGATATTATCGAGTTATAAGTCGGGAAATTGAAGAAAAAAAATTCTTTCAGTGGCCCTTCTGTATTTACAAAACGTTGTTTGTATTTAAATGCATATTGTAGATCTTGGCCATAATACAGTACTACCATCTTTGTTTTGTTAATCTTTAGTTTTAGGTTCCACTTAGTAGTGTATTCATTTAGGGTGTCTAGCATATTTTGTAATTCGCCTGAACTTTCAGTAAACAGTCATCAGCATGCGTGAACTTAGATTAAATATTAAAGGGACATTCCTGAGTTTGCTGCATTATAAAATGTTTCCGATTAATAAAATACTTCTACGATTAAACTTACATATTAAATATATTTTCTTGTTTAGAATATCAGTGTCTGTATATTCAATGTGTTTTTGGTCGTCTTAATATTTGTAAGAAGCCCAAACTGGATTTTGTACGAAAAAAAATATTTTAGGAAATAAAATTAAATTTACGCTAGTACAAATATTAAAACGATGAGAAACACGTTTAATATACAGCCTCTAATACGTTATGCAAGACAATATATTTGATATGTAATTACAATCGTTAAAAAGTCTCTGTTATGCCCTTCGCAGACGAGCGTTTTTTAACGCATGCGTCTGCGTTAAATAACGCAGACTCAACGCAGACGGATGAGTCTCGTGTGCGCCTACCTGCGATGCGTTCCTGCGGTCCACTGACGATTTCTTTTATTAATTAATTTATTTATACAAAGATGAGCAGTTGGAAATTATTTGTGTTGAAACATTTACATGTTAATCATTTTTGATGGTCGGGTCTGTTTTCACAGTTCTATTCATCACTGAAACCAATAATTGTTAATTTCGTTATATACATATATATAGACAGATGATTGGTCAATATAAAAATGTGAACGCAACGCAGACGCAAGTAGGCGCACACGTGCATTTTTAGACGGATGCAGCAGGAGACGGATGCGTTTGTGCGTCTAAAATCAAACATGTTTGATATTTGAAAAATCGACGCAGCGCTAAAAAACGCAATGCAGAGGGGGTCGCACACGATGCGTTTTTACTGCGTTCATACGGATGCTTTTTTTAACGGAAGATGCATGCGTTAAAAAACGCTCGTCTGCGCCGGGCATTAGTCGATAACACTTAAAAATTGCAGCAAACTCGGGAATGTCCTTTTAAGGTATGTTTATACACAAAGCGAACACGACCACGACCACGACCACGACCGCGAAAGCGACGTTTGCTTTGGATTGCTGAAAGGTAATTTGAATGAAGGCGCTTATACAGACTGCGACTACGAATGCGGCTGGATTTAGGTTCGTGCGGAAAGTCGCCTTTAGAGCGATTTTTTTTTACCAATGGTCGCACGAACTATTTATTATTAGCCAATTCGAGCTTTTTCTTGAACCACGTGACGCTTGGTATTTATGACACCTGTTTTAAAATTAACGTTTGTTGACCCCATGGAACAAATATTGTATTGCCAGAGTTGGGGCCCTGGTATTACTACCTTACAATCATTTCATACGTCAAAACATCGTACATAAGTGAAGAGTACCGACACATTTTGGTGGAGTGTAAGTATTTGAAAGAAACTCGAAAAGATATATTTGGCCAACGTAATGTAATGGAATCATTTCGATTCCATCCAGAATTTGTTTTACAATTTTTACTTGATACTGACTTTTACTCTAAATTTTAATTTGATCTATCTGTGATATTTGTATTTTTACACACTTCTTTACATTGTGTTTTAATTTGATCTATCTGTGATATTTGTATTTTTACACACTTCTTTACACTGGTTTTATTTGCTTTGAATTTTTATATTGAAGTTGATCGTCACTTCATGTTTTGACTTTACCATAGTTTGACACCCAACAGCCGATGTATTTTTCATGCTGGGGTGTCGTTAAAGTTACAGTGTCTGGTTACCATATAATAATATCATGCACAAATATGAAATACAAGTTCAACTGCACTTTTAAAAAAATTGTGTGTGTTCGCTATGAACGGAGAACGTCAAAAGTATACGCTCGGTTCGTCGCCTGTGCGGCCATTGCTCGGCAAACCACAGACGACAGCCTGTTGTCCATTTCAGTTAACAGGTGCGTTTGCGGATTTTAAATTGTAGGGTTCGTCTCAAAAAATAAAAAATGCGTCAATATCTATGTATGTAATAGTCAAACCAGATATACATATAATACGTAGATATTCATACATCAATTATTATACATACTAGCCAGTGCCAGGTTTGCTCATTGTTTCATGCACGTAAGAGGGATCGATCACGTAGCTTGTAGGCCCCACGCATATAGTCAGTTAAAGAGTGTTCTTTTTAGAGAATGTCTGATAGCCGAGAATGTATCGTAGCAAGCCTGCAAGGTGCGGGTGATTCGGCGCCAAGGGATCGAGTCCCAGCAATGTCATAAGACAATTTGTGAGGCCGGAAAAGGATATCAATTATCCCCTGCGCCATATATACTCTGCCAAAAATGAAACGCATAGCCAAAATATTCATGGAATTATTTCTTTAATACAAAGTGGCATAATTTCGTTATTTATGATCGTATCACAATCAAATTTGACATGAGTATGTGACAATGTTCTTTCTATGGACTGACGGCAGTGCAGGCGTTTTCGTCACCAAACAGCGTCGCACGATGGCGCTGAAATCAGTACCTTGTGTGGCCACCAGCAGCAGCAATCACTGCGCGACATCTTATTGGCATAGACTGAATGAGTCTCTGAATCCGGGCACGTGGAATTCTAACCCATTCTTCCTGCAGTGCATGTGACAGTTGCGGAAACGTTTGAGTCTCCGGGTCACGCTGGCGTACACGTCTGTAGAGTTCGTCCCATAGATGTTCAATGGGGTTGAGATCTGTCGATCTTGATGGCCATGACAGCGCATTAATGTTCTCATTCTGTAGGAAATCCATTGTTACACGTGCCGTATGCGGCCTGGCATTGTCCTGCTGAAAGAATTCTCTCTGTCGATCCAAAATGGGAAGCATGTGACGGCGAAGAATGTCATCCCGGTAGCGTACAGCTGTCAGGTTACCTTGTACGAACACAAGTTCACTTCTGCCGGTGTACAAGATGGCTCTTCACATCATGACACTCCCTCCACCGAATCTGTCAACTTGGGTGACGCAGTTGTTGGCAAAACGTTCATTGCAGCTCTGTAAACACGTTATCGTCCATCACGTCGCTGTAGAAGGAAACGTGACTCGTCGCTGAACCATACTCGCCGCCAGTGTCCCAAGTTCCACCCCTGTACATTTGTGCACCAGCGAACACGTAAATCATATAAATGTCGATGTTGACGTCGCAGGACGGGGCCAACAGTATCCTAGCCCGTAAACCAGCTTCTCGAAGTCGGTTCCGAATGGTTTGTGCAGACACCCTTCTTAAACCAAGTATGCGTCCAGTTTTGTTCGTTGCTGTGGCAGTTCGGTGACACAAGTCTTGTAACTCGTCTACGTCGAAATGGAAATGAGACATCATTGCGAGCATTGCAGCTTTAAATACCCATCACTACCCCAATCTTTTCCCCGAGTTTCATGTGCATTCGCCAAAATCTGACCATTTCACACCGATTTCCTGCAATTGTTGCACAACGTGCCACAACGTGCGTTAAATTTGTTTTAGGGTGCATTTGGGCATGCTGTCCCATTCCAGAAACATTAACAAACATGGTCATTCAGCAACATTGTACAAAAACACGTTATTTTGTAAGATCAAACACTTTTCTTCTTTCCCTATCACCTATTCGTTTCTTTTTTGACAGAGTATATATATTGGAAACCCATCAGATATATACAAACAACACGTGCATTCAGATGAACACACGTATTTCATGTTTGCTTTTTGGACGTGACTATCCGCAAGGTTTCCCGCGTGTTGAATCATCTCGTCTGCTGGATCACAGTCACATTTTTTATTGTTTGTTTTATTTCAGTCTGCAGTTACCAGAAACGTTTTCCGCGCGTTGAATCAGCTCGTCTAACTGACCAGTTCGAGTTACTGAATGACACGACTCTCATGGAATGTGCAGTGAAGTGTGGCAGGAAAATCACGTGTTTGGCTTTCAATGTGAACGTCAACGCACGGCAGTGTGAGCTGATCGTCAATCCAAGTTTTAGTGATTCGAAGCAGAGTGACCCACAGTGGGATTACTATGGGTCGGACTTGTGCTAGACTCGCGAGCCGAAAACAAAAGACGAGACAAAACAGAAACAGAACTGTATTACACAACTACATAATTCGAGAAACATATAACACACCATTGTGTATTGACAGAATATGGGGATTATATTATTAGATATATGTATACATGAATAGTAATAGTCATTGTAAATAATACATAATAGAGTTCCGGTCTCCTTTTAAGCTTACTGCATTTAATTGTCATTTTGAAAATTAATTTACATAATTTCTTGCGGTTATTTTATTGTCTGTCATTTGTTTTTAAATTTCACCATTCTAGGTTTAACATAACAATATGGCTTTGGCAAGCTTTTACGGGAGTGATTCGTGTATGCGTGTTTGTTAGAATTACCAAATGTTTGACATCCAAAAGCCGATGACTAACAAATCAATGTGCTCTAGTGGTGTCGTTAAACAAAACAAACTTTTCATTTGTATTTATTTGTGTGTTACAATCTGAATCAACTATAATAATAATACCATTAGTTTGAGATTACAATAAATACAAAACAACAAACCGCAAAAAAAACCCCACCAAAACCCCGTGACATGAAGTGTATCCAGACAAAATAAAGTATTTACACTCGGATCCTTACACAACGGCATAGGGGGAATGTATACGTAAACAATTTGTATTATACACGTGACATTTCGCAATGAAAAAAAATCATCAGAATTTTCCTCTCGGGTATTGATGTAAAACAAATAATCATTGTTTTTGAAAACCAGTCAACCAGACTCACTATCATTGATAAACATAAACATAAATAATAATAATAATAATAATAATAATAATAATAATACGTGTAGATATAGAATAGTAGTGGGGTAAATATTTAATGTATTTAACATGTCATTAAGCAACATAGAAATATAGTTGCAAGTGGGCTGGGGACTGGCCAACAGGCATTAGCCTATATTAAGGCCTTTCCCAACATTTTACAATATGAATATTTTACAAGCAATATAATAAAACATAACAATTATAACCTGTTCCAAATTTACTAACAAAAAGGTGAAATAGAAGGAAGAAAATGTAAAGAAGATGAAAGGTTATTATTTTTCCTAATATATATTATTTATAACGTGACAGTTGAAATAGAATAAAGTGAACATGTGTCAAAAACGGTTTCTATTGATAATTATCTCCTGGAGAGATTTGTATAACACTATCTTCTTGGACACTAAGGTCACCAATCAGTAAAATGTAACAGTCCATGGGCAAGATTGGGTTAGTGGTAAACAAGGATGATAAACCAATGCTGAAAATGGTTGCTGGACATTCTATGTGAGTAACGTTTTTTAATTTATATATACTCTTCAAAAGAAGAAACGCAAAACCACATTGTCGTAACATTTGGAGAATTGATTTAATTATTGAATGGTGAGTCCGATAATTACCAAATGTTGCAGGATTGTTCACAATTCACTCTAGTCCATTGTGAGTAAGTGATAGGACACACCACCAAGGTCAAGGTCATCAGGAGTCAATACCGGGTGTGGCCTCCGCGTGTGTTGACAACTGCCTGGCACCGCCTGCCCATTGAAGCAACCAGAGTACGGATGAAGTCCCGGGGGATGGTGGCCCACTCGGTCTGCAAGGCTGCTGCCAGCTCGGGCAGGGTCTGGGACTGTGGTTGTCGCTGTCGGAGGCGTCGGTCCAACTCGTCCCATAGATGCTCAATTGGGTTCAAATCCGGTGATATCGATGGCCAAGGAAGGACATTAATGTTGTTGTTCTGTAGGAAAGCCGTTGTGAGACGTGCTGTGTGAGGCCTGGCGTTGTCATGTTGGAACACTGCGTTGGCGTTGGCCATAACTGGAACGATGTGTGGCCGGAGGATCTGGTCAATGTAGCCCTGTGCATTCAGGTTGCCCTGCACGTGGACCAGGTCAGTTCTGCCAGTGTGTGAGATGGCTGCCCACACCATGACACTACCCCCGCCGAATCTGTCCACTTCCTGCACGCAGTTTGCCGCATAACGTTCACCACGACGCCTATACACGCGACATCTTCCATCATGACGTCGGAGCAGAAATCGGGACTCGTCACTGAACCACACCTGTCTCCATCGCAGTTGAGGCCATTGTCGATGAATCTGGCACCACTGCAGTCGGAGTCGACGGTGTTGTGGTGTTAAGATGACACCTCGAACTGGACGTCTGGCACGAATTCCTACCTCACGTAGGCGGTTCCCTACTGTCTGGTCGGATATCCTGCGCAAACCTGGTATTGCTGCGGCTGTGGAGGTGGCAGTAGTCAATCGTTCCCGAAGGTGGCGTACCCGGATGTAGCGGTCCTGCCCGGGGGTAGTGACCCGTGGTCGACTGGATCTAGGGAGGTCACGTGTTGATCCATGTTGCTGGTAACGGTCCCACAGTCTGGAGATGGTGCTTGGGGACACATGGAATGCCCTGGCAACGGCCGTTCTGGATTCGCCTGCGTCTAGTCGGCCGATGGCATTGTTTCTCTGCGGTTCACTGAGACGTGGCATGTCCTGGATTGTCAACTGTCGGCCAGATACAGAGGCCAGGCAAGCGAACACCCTGCACTTTTATACTGTCGGTGTTCATGTTGCACGTGCAGACAACGCACGTGCAGTGGTGACATGGTTTGCACGTGGCTGCGTTTTTGCGAATATTCACATTTTGGAACTTTATTGTACAGTAGCTGCGTTTTATCGAATGTAACCGTGGGAATGTGTTTGGGATGCATTCAGGTTGCCCTGCACGTGGACCAGGTCAGTTCTGCCAGTGTGTGAGATGGCTGCCCACACCATGACACTACCCCCGCCGAATCTGTCCACTTCCTGCACGCAGTTTGCCGCATAACGTTCACCACGACGCCTATACACGCGACATCTTCCATCATGACGTCGGAGCAGAAATCGGGACTCGTCACTGAACCACACCTGTCTCCATCGCAGTTGAGGCCATTGTCGATGAATCTGGCACCACTGCAGTCGGAGTCGACGGTGTTGTGGTGTTAAGATGACACCTCGAACTGGACGTCTGGCACGAATTCCTACCTCACGTAGGCGGTTCCCTACTGTCTGGTCGGATATCCTGCGCAAACCTGGTATTGCTGCGGCTGTGGAGGTGGCAGTAGTCAATCGTTCCCGAAGGTGGCGTACCCGGATGTAGCGGTCCTGCCCGGGGGTAGTGACCCGTGGTCGACTGGATCTAGGGAGGTCACGTGTTGATCCATGTTGCTGGTAACGGTCCCACAGTCTGGAGATGGTGCTTGGGGACACATGGAATGCCCTGGCAACGGCCGTTCTGGATTCGCCTGCGTCTAGTCGGCCGATGGCATTGTTTCTCTGCGGTTCACTGAGACGTGGCATGTCCTGGATTGTCAACTGTCGGCCAGATACAGAGGCCAGGCAAGCGAACACCCTGCACTTTTATACTGTCGGTGTTCATGTTGCACGTGCAGACAACGCACGTGCAGTGGTGACATGGTTTGCACGTGGCTGCGTTTTTGCGAATATTCACATTTTGGAACTTTATTGTACAGTAGCTGCGTTTTATCGAATGTAACCGTGGGAATGTGTTTGGGACACTCATATATCTGGGATGTCTCTCCGTTATTGATCCACATTGGAGTATAGACGTTGAAGTTGTTACAGCATTTACACTCATATATCTGGCATGTCCCCCCGTTATTGATCCACATTGGAGTATAGACGTTGAAGTTGTTACAGCATTTACAATCATATATCTGGGATGTCTCTCCGTTATTGATCCACATTGGAGTATAGACGTTGAAGTTGTTACAGCATTTACACTCATATATCTGGGATGTCTCTCCGTTATTGATCCACATTGGAGTATAGACGTTGAAGTTGTTACAGCATTTACAATCATATATCTGGGATGTCTCTCCGTTATTGATCCACATTGGAGTATAGACGTTGAAGTTGTTACAGCATTTACAATCATATATCTGGGATGTCTCTCCGTTATTGATCCACATTGGAGTATAGACGTTGAAGTTGTTACAGCATTTACAATCATATATCTGGGATGTCTCTCCGTTATTGATCCACATTGGAGTATAGACGTTGAAGTTGTTACAGCATTTACACTCATATATCTGGGAGGTCTCTCCGTTATTGATCCACATTGGAGTATAGCCGTTGAAGTTGTTACAGCATTTACAATCATATATCTGGGATGTCTCTCCGTTATTGATCCATACTGGAGTATAGACGTTGAAGTTGTTACAGCATTTACAATCATATATCTGGGAGGTCTCTCCGTTATTGATCCATATTGGAGTATAGACGCAATGTTTCGCATTTATACAACACGCGAACAATTCATCATTGGACACATAATACCTGTTCCAGTATAAAGTGTCGGTTCTTTTGTCGGTGTTTGTTTCTTGGGGCCCTGTGTTTATAAAACTTTTAAAATCCAGTCTCAAAACTAATTGACTCCAGACTTTAGTTGTGTTATATGTGTATGGGTGTCTAGAGAGAGAGAGAGAGAGAGAGAGAGAGAGAGAGAGAGAGAGAGAGAGAGAGAGAGAGAGAGAGAGAGAGAGAGAGAGAGAGAGAGAGAGAGAGAGAGAGAACGAACGAGAAGGAGGGGGAGAAGATATATCTAATCTAATAGTATAATGCGGAATGTAAGACAAACCAATATACAAAATGAAGGTGAAAAGATGTGATTGGCGGGGGACATGGCCATCATGCCTATCCCCTCAGGCTACACCAATATCAGATGCAGATGGAAAAATCACACGCTTCCCATGATGTAACTCATACATTATCAATGATTTGGACTGAAACGATTATAAACGTATGCGTTAATAATACGTAATAACACGTCTTTGTATTTGGAATCGCTTGGCCCGCTGGACCAATATCAATATTTGTGTTGTAGCCTACGATTCGGGGTGTGGTGAATCAGCCATGCGCAGTGCGTTGAAATCTCCACAGACTGGAATATTCCACTAATTATTGTAGTTCAGTTGGCGAATACTGCGTTGGGAAGAAGACGCTGATTGCAACTGTGAGCTGTAAAATGATCTGGAACTACAAGCTGGTGTGGGTAACTGTGGGGCTGTTCTCTCTTTATAAAGGTAAGGGCGCTGGTGCCTTATTTATTTAATTAATTTCTTTGGTTTAATTAATTAATTTTGTTTAATTGTTTAATTAATTAACTAATTAATTACCAAGTTTTAGAACGCTCCAAGAAAAACTCTAGGAGAAGATAAGCTTCAAAGGAAACATTGACGGACGGAGGAACGACGGATAAATCGTTCTTACAAAAACTCTGGTGATGAACGTCATACCGGAGCTACCGGCCTCGGTGGCGTCGTAGTTAGGCCATTGGTCTACAGGCTGGTAGGTACTGGGTTCGGATCCCAGTCGAGGCATGGGATTTTTAATCCAGATACCGACTCCAAACCCTGACTGAGTGCTCCGCAAGGCTCAATGGGTAGGTGTAAACCATTTGCACCGACCAGTGATCCATAACTGGTTCAACAAAGGCCATGGTTTGTGCTATCCTGCCTGTGGGAAGCGCAAATAAAAGATCCCTTGCTGCTAATCAGAAAGAGTAGCCCATGTAGTGGCGACAGCGGGTTTCCTCTCAAAATCTGTGTGGTCCTTAACCATATGTCTGACGCCATATAACCGTAAATAAAATGTGTTGAGTGCGTCGTTAAATAAAACAGTTCTTTCTTTCATACCGGAGCTAAAAATGTTATATATACTCTTTAAAAAAGTAGGGGAACTCTAATAAGATTTTACAATTGCCAAAACTGTAAGGTATATTAGCTGTGGAGAATGGGTTATATGATAATAGTGAATTAATTGGGCAAACATTACAACCGGTAGTTCAGTATTACAGTAGGTTTTATGACCACCAAAGATCTTGAAGGACGATTGGGGTCATAAGTGAAATTTGAAAGTTGATGGGTTTTTTTTATCAGTAAATCGCAAATTCAAACAATAAAAATGACTAAAAACAAAACAATAACAACTGTATGATCAACAGAAATAATATTCCACAGTGATTAATGGACCTTCCTGGAAATTTTCAAAATCGAGAATGACACCCCACGCATGTGTACGGGGCAACTGCGTGATACACGTGCAAACTATGGAATGTGTTTCAGTGTGTTGATAAACAGACCTGAACGTTCTTTACTAGGATGTCTGTGGTCAAAACGTATGTTCGGTCTAATAGTTGATATTAACATTAATATTTCAGGTTCCCCTACCTTTTTTAAAGAGTATTGTTAATTTAGAATAGTATTTGAATGATCATGTTTTAAAACTAGTGCTCATGGTAGTGTCTAAATAATGAGGATAATAAACGAGTTATATAATTATAAACATTGTTAAATACAGTCTAAATACTACCCCAAGTATTACTATATAACATTTTCAGTTCCGGTATGACGTTCATCAGCAAACCTTTGGTAAAAATTATTTGTCTGTCGTTCGTCCCTCCGTCAATTTTTCTTTTGATCTTCTCCTAGAGTTTTCCTTAGATTGTTCTCAAATTTCTGAGACAATTTTCACAAATTGCGGAAAAATATTTCGTAAATTTTTAATTTAAATTGTTTTGATATTAAATCTGAAAACAAATAAATAGAAAGATAACGTTGAACATTTTAAAGTCTATCACCTAGAGGTTTGACTGGATAGTTCTGAAACTCATGGTAATTATCCACAAACTAATAGAAAATATCTAATGACTGTACAATTAGCATATTACCGTATCTTTGTACAAGACATATTTCAAAAGATGTTATGATAGAGACGTGAGGGCATGCAGCTGTGAGGTTAATGTAAGGTTGTCTACCGAGGACAGCTGCTCTAGTGCACAATATATGGCTTTAACTCCGTCTGTCTTTTAAAGCGCACATTCAGAGCAAGCTGCTGTAACACACGCCTGTCTTTTGAAGCGCACATTCAGAGCAAGCTGCTGTAACACACGCCTGTCTTTTAAAGCGCACATTCAGAGCAAGCTGCTGTAACACACGCCTGTCTTTTGAAGCGCACATTCAGAGCAAGCTGCTGTAACACACGCCTGTCTTTTAAAGCGCACATTCAGAGCAAGCTGCTGTAACACACGCCTGTCTTTTAAAGCGCACATTCAGAGCAAGCTGCTGTAACACACGCCTGTCTTTTAAAGCGCACATTCAGAGCAAGCTGCTGTAACACACGCCTGTCTTTTAAAGCGCACATTCAGAGCAAGCTGCTGTAACACACGCCTGTCTTTTGAAGCGCACATTCAGAGCAAGCTGCTGTAACACACGCCTGTCTTTTAAAGCGCACAGGTTCAGAGCAAGCTTCAGAGCAAGCTGCTGTAACACACGCCTGTCTTTTAAAGCGCACATTCAGAGCAAGCTGCTGTAACACACGCCTGTCTTTTGAAGCGCACATTCAGAGCAAGCTGCTGTAACACACGCCTGTCTTTTAAAGCGCACATTCAGAGCAAGCTGCTGTAACACACGCCTGTCTTTTAAAGCGCACATTCAGAGCAAGCTGCTGTAACACACGCCTGTCTTTTAAAGCGCACATTCAGAGCAAGCTGCTGTAACACACGCCTGTCTTTTAAAGCGCACATTCAGAGCAAGCTGCTGTAACACACGCCTGTCTTTTAAAGCGCACATTCAGAGCAAGCTGCTGTAACACACGCCTGTCTTTTAAAGCGCACATTCAGAGCAAGCTGCTGTAACACACGCCTGTCTTTTAAAGCGCACATTCAGAGCAAGCTGCTGTAACACACGCCTGTCTTTTAAAGCGCACATTCAGAGCAAGCTGCTGTAACACACGCCTGTCTTTTGAAGCGCACATTCAGAGCAAGCTGCTGTAACACACGCCTGTCTTTTAAAGCGCACATTCAGAGCAAGCTGCTGTAACACACGCCTGTCTTTTAAAGCGCACATTCAGAGCAAGCTGCTGTAACACACGCCTGTCTTTTAAAGCGCACATTCAGAGCAAGCTGCTGTAACACACGCCTGTCTTTTAAAGCGCACATTCAGAGCAAGCTGCTGTAACACACGCCTGTCTTTTAAAGCGCACATTCAGAGCAAGCTGCTGTAACACACGCCTGTCTTTTAAAGCGCACATTCAGAGCAAGCTGCTGTAACACACGCCTGTCTTTTAAAGCGCACATTCAGAGCAAGCTGCTGTAACACACGCCTGTCTTTTGAAGCGCACATTCAGAGCAAGCTGCTGTAACACACGCCTGTCTTTTAAAGCGCACATTCAGAGCAAGCTGCTGTAACACACGCCTGTCTTTTAAAGCGCACATTCAGAGCAAGCTGCTGTAACACACGCCTGTCTTTTAAAGCGCACATTCAGAGCAAGCTGCTGTAACACACGCCTGTCTTTTAAAGCGCACATTCAGAGCAAGCTGCTGTAACACACGCCTGTCTTTTAAAGCGCACATTCAGAGCAAGCTGCTGTAACACACGCCTGTCTTTTAAAGCGCACATTCAGAGCAAGCTGCTGTAACACACGCCTGTCTTTTAAAGCGCACATTCAGAGCAAGCTGCTGTAACACACGCCTGTCTTTTAAAGCGCACATTCAGAGCAAGCTGCTGTAACACACGCCTGTCTTTTAAAGCGCACATTCAGAGCAAGCTGCTGTAACACACGCCTGTCTTTTAAAGCGCACATTCAGAGCAAGCTGCTGTAACACACGCCTGTCTTTTGAAGCGCACATTCAGAGCAAGCTGCTGTAACACACGCCTGTCTTTTGAAGCGCACATTCAGAGCAAGCTGCTGTAACACACGCCTGTCTTTTAAAGCGCACATTCAGAGCAAGCTGCTGTAACACACGCCTGTCTTTTGAAGCGCACATTCAGGGCAAGCTGCTGTAACACACGCCTGTCTTTTAAAGCGCACATTCAGAGCAAGCTGCTGTAACACACGCCTGTCTTTTAAAGCGCACATTCAGAGCAAGCTGCTGTAACACACGCCTGTCTTTTAAAGCGCACATTCAGAGCAAGCTGCTGTAACACACGCCTGTCTTTTGAAGCGCACATTCAGAGCAAGCTGCTGTAACACACGCCTGTCTTTTAAAGCGCACATTCAGAGCAAGCTGCTGTAACACACGCCTGTCTTTTGAAGCGCACATTCAGAGCAAGCTGCTGTAACACACGCCTGTCTTTTAAAGCGCACATTCAGGGCAAGCTGCTGTAACACACGCCTGCTGTTCAGGGCACACACGCCTGTCTTTTGAAGCGCACATTCAGAGCAAGCTGCTGTAACACACGCCTGCTTTTGAAGTAACACACGCCTGTCTTTTAAAGCGCACATTCAGAGCAAGCTGCTGTAACACACGCCTGTCTTTTTTAAAGCGCAAGCGCACATTCAGCGCACATTCAGCAAGCTGCTGTAACACACGCCTGTCTTTTAAAGCGCACATTCAGAGCAAGCTGCTGTAACACACGCCTGTCTTTTAAAGCGCACATTCAGGGCAACGCTGCTGTAAAGCACACAGGGCAAGCCTGTCTTTTTTAAAGCGCACATTCAGCACATGTCTTTTAAAGCGCACATTCAGCAAGCTGCTGTAACACACGCCTGTCTTTTGAAGCGCACATTCAGAGCAAGCTGCTGTAACACACGCCTGTCTTTTGAAGCGCACATTCAGAGCAAGCTGCTGTAACACACGCCTGTCTTTTTTAAGCGCACATTCAGGGCAAGCTGCTGTAACACACGCCTGTCTTTTAAAGCGCACATTCAGAGCAAGCTGCTGTAACACACGCCTGTCTTTTAAAGCGCACATTCAGAGCAAGCTGCTGTAACACACGCCTGTCTTTTGAAGCGCACATTCAGAGCAAGCTGCTGTAACACACGCCTGTCTTTTGAAGCGCACATTCAGAGCAAGCTGCTGTAACACACGCCTGTCTTTTGAAGCGCACATTCAGAGCAAGCTGCTGTAACACACGCCTGTCTTTTGAAGCGCACATTCAGAGCAAGCTGCTGTAACACACGCCTGTCTTTTGAAGCGCACATTCAGAGCAAGCTGCTGTAACACACGCCTGTCTTTTGAAGCGCACATTCAGCTAACACACGCCTGTAACACACGCCTGTCTTTTAAAGCGCACATTCAGAGCAAGCTGCTGTAACACACGCCTGTCTTTTAAAGCGCACATTCAGAGCAAGCTGCTGTAACACACGCCTGTCTTTTAAAGCGCACATTCAGAGCAAGCTGCTGTAACACACGCCTGTCTTTTGAAGCGCACATTCAGCAAGCTGCTGTAACACACGCCTGTCTTTTGAAGCGCACATTCAGAGCAAGCTGCTGTAACACACGCCTGTCTTTTGAAGCGCACATTCAGAGCAAGCTGCTGTAACACACGCCTGTCTTTTGAAGCGCACATTCAGAGCAAGCTGCTGTAACACACGCCTGTCTTTTGAAGCGCACATTCAGAGCAAGCTGCTGTAACACACGCCTGTCTTTTAAAGCGCACATTCAGGGCAAGCTGCTGTAACACACGCCTGTCTTTTAAAGCGCACATTCAGAGCAAGCTGCTGTAACACACGCCTGTCTTTTAAAGCGCACATTCAGAGCAAGCTGCTGTAACACACGCCTGTCTTTTGAAGCGCACATTCAGAGCAAGCTGCTGTAACACACGCCTGTCTTTTGAAGCGCACATTCAGAGCAAGCTGCTGTAACACACGCCTGTCTTTTAAAGCGCACATTCAGAGCAAGCTGCTTCAGTGCTGTACACACGCCTGTCTTTTGAAGCGCACATTCAGAGCAAGCTGCTGTAACACACGCCTGTCTTTTGAAGCGCACATTCAGAGCAAGCTGCTGTAACACACGCCTGTCTTTTGAAGCGCACATTCAGAGCAAGCTGCTGTAACACACGCCTGTCTTTTGAAGCGCACATTCAGAGCAAGCTGCTGTAACACACGCCTGTCTTTTGAAGCGCACATTCAGAGCAAGCTGCTGTAACACACGCCTGTCTTTTAAAAGCGCACATTCAGAGCAAGCTGCTGTAACACACGCCTGTCTTTTGAAGCGCACATTCAGAGCAAGCTGCTGTAACACACGCCTGTCTTTTGAAGCGCACATTCAGAGCAAGCTGCTGTAACACACGCCTGTCTTTTAAAGCGCACATTCAGAGCAAGCTGCTGTAACACACGCCTGTCTTTTGAAGCGCACATTCAGAGCAAGCTGCTGCAAGCCTGTCTTTTGTAGACAAGCTGCTGTAACACACGCCTGTCTTTTGAAGCGCACATTCAGAGCAAGCTGCTGTAACACACGCCTGTCTTTTGAAGCCACATTCAGAGCAAGCTGCTGTAACACACGCCTGTCTTTTAAAGCGCACATTCAGAGCAAGCTGCTGTAACACACGCCTGTCTTTTGAAGCGCACATTCAGAGCAAGCTGCTGTAACACACGCCTGTCTTTTGAAGCGCACATTCAGAGCAAGCTGCTGTAACACACGCCTGTCTTTTAAAGCGCACATTCAGAGCAAGCTGCTGTAACACACGCCTGTCTTTTAAAGCGCACATTCAGAGCAAGCTGCTGTAACACACGCCTGTCTTTTAAAGCGCACATTCAGAGCAAGCTGCTGTAACACACGCCTGTCTTTTAAAGCGCACATTCAGAGCAAGCTGCTGTAACACACGCCTGTCTTTTAAAGCGCACATTCAAAGCAAGCTGCTGTAACACACGCCTGTCTTTTGAAGCGCACATTCAGGGCAAGCTGCTGTAACACACGGCTGTCTTTTAAAGCGCACATTCAGGGCAAGCTGCTGTAACACACGCCTGTCTTTTAAAGCGCACATTCAGAGCAAGCTGCTGTAACACACGCCTGTCTTTTAAAGCGCACATTCAGAGCAAGCTGCTGTAACACACGCCTGTCTTTTAAAGCGCACATTCAGAGCAAGCTGCTGTAACACACGCCTGTCTTTTAAAGCGCACATTCAGGGCAAGCTGCTGTAACACACGCCTGTCTTTTGAAGGGCACATTCAGGGCAAGCTGCTGTAACACACGTCTGTCTTTTAAAGCGCACATTCAGGGCAAGCTGCTGTAACACACGCCTGTCTTTTAAAAGGCACATTCAGAGCAAGCTGCTGTAACACACGCCTGTCTTTTAAAGCGCACATTCAGAGCAAGCTGCTGTAACACACGCCTGTCTTTTAAAGCGCACATTCAGAGCAAGCTGCTGTAACACACGCCTGTCTTTTAAAGCGCACATTCAGAGCAAGCTGCTGTAACACACGTCTGTCTTTTGAAGCGCACATTCAGAGCAAGCTGCTGTAACACACGCCTGTCTTTTGAAGCGCACATTCAGAGCAAGCTGCTGTAACACACGCCTGTCTTTTGAAGCGCACATTCAGAGCAAGCTGCTGTAACACACGCCTGTCTTTTGAAGCGCACATTCAGAGCAAGCTGCTGTAACACACGCCTGTCTTTTGAAGCGCACATTCAGAGCAAGCTGCTGTAACACACGCCTGTCTTTTGAAGCGCACATTCAGAGCAAGCTGCTGTAACACACGCCTGTCATGGGCACAGGTGTCGACTTACGCCGGCTCCCCCTTCCAGGGCAGGAAAAGGGTTGGGGTGGGTGGGAGAGGGGACCACCCGCGCTTGGCAAATGAAAGGGAGCACAAGCAGCCCGATCAGGTTCGATAGCGGGTGGGGTGTTTGTGGTGCTATTGAATGTTGAAAATGTCCCATAGGATTAAATCCAAAAATGAAATAATTTGTGAAATTTTGTGACGTAATTTTGTCGCCTAATTTGGAACGGTTCGTCGAAACGAATCTGCGCTATACTTTCTTGTGATGACGTAGAGCACAGCGTGTTTCTTCACACTAATAAACAAAGATAGACGCTGATACTACACAGATTGTCAACATATTGAAATTAATTGTATGTGATCTTTAATGCCTAAAACATCCATTTGTAAATGTTTATTAAATTCAGGCAACACAACTGACCAATCACTTGTTTGCATTAATTACACAAATATTTCGTACCTTTTTTTCATGCATATTCTCCATTGTTCACTTATTCACTTATATTTATATTAATTTTACTAAAAGTATATTGACTTACTTGTATATAAACAATGACCGTAAATATTTGCATGTTAGTGAAATGTACATTACCAAACGTAACGTTCATTTCAGATATTACTAATGGCAGAATCCATAATAGATAGTGTTTATGTCAGAGCCTGTTACATAAGACAAATATGTAATCAATTAACAGATTATGTGAAAATTAGTGTCTGGATTTTGTCTTCAAATAATTTCGTACGTGCGAAAAAATGATGTTTAGGAAATAAAATGAAATTTAACCTAGTACAGATATTAGAACGATCAGAAACACGTTTAATATACAGTCACTGATAATTTATGCAAAAAAAATATATTTGATATGTAATTACAATCGTCAAAAAGTCTTTTTTAGTCGATAACATCTTAAAAACTGCAGCAAACTCAGGAATGTTCCTTTAAGATGTTGGCGACAATCACGTACATTTCAAAACAATATAATTAAAATTAGCTCCACTATTACATGTGGATCTAACAGCAGCCAGTTGGAGCTCATGTCCACCAATCAAAACCTTACTTGCAGAATCATGCCAGTGATTTAAAAATAATTTGAAAACATTCCGAATTATCCTGAGGGTATACGACATGTTTCGTGTGAATTACGAATGTCTTAAAACATGTTTTATTTTATAAAATAAATAATTTGTAATGTAAAACTGAAGACTGATTAATTTGTGTTTTTTTTATAAATAAATAAATAATTTTTAATGTAAAATTGAAAACTGATAACTTATCCCGCACGTATTGGTATGGTTCGCTGTACTGCGGCCACTAAAATAGACTCGTCCGATATTTTTAGAATTTGTATGCTCCCAAATAACGTTATAAAAGGCGAAGTGTGATTGGTCAATATTTAAATTATTATTTACAGACGAAATGTTACCTGGACATTGGAGACTACGCAGTGTTGTTAGCAATCTGATTAAAATTAGTTCTGCTGGTCTAAATAAGGCATTCGTAATTCACATGAAACATATCGTATACCCTCATGATGATTCGGAATGTTTTCAAATTAGTCCGATGGTCTAAACAAGGCATTCGTAATTCACATGAAACATATCGTATACACTCATTGATAATTCGGAATGTTTTCAAATTATTTTCAAATCACTGGCATGATTCTGCAAGTAAGGTTTTGATTGGTGGACATGAGCTCCAACTGGCTGCTGTTAGATCCACATGTAATAGTGGAGCTAATTTTAATTAGATTGATTTCAAAATGAGTGTATATTTCCAGCTCTACATCACTGTCGGTGCCGGTAATCGGTATATGGCGTTAATAATTTATGTATAAATATTGCTGCTATAAAAACACAAGAAAACCTGTGGAACATGATAAGCATTTATAGCGTAGAGTCCGGCGACGATAGAACACCCTTATATTGAGAAAGCGTGTGTAGCGTTGGCACTGGTTAACAACATGTACGTTTAATGTCATGACTGGACTCTGGCATCAGATTTCATTACCAGAGGTTTGCTCACTGAGCGCTGACCTAATTAAATTCAATGGTTAAGTAACGTTTTGACATTGGCTTTTTCACTGTCAACACCATTTTTATTTTAATAAAACGGCGGTCTTGAGCCAGTTCGCTCAGAATATAAGTACTAACTGTAAACTGAAATAAACAAAATAAAACATTATGTACAGATTAAAATGCCCCTGTTACACAAACACTCAACTCTGAGTGTCAACGTGCAGCAGTATTTTTTATTCCATATTTTTGACTGGAGCTTTTGTCAGTCTTTGTGACAATATAAAAAATAATTAAAAAATGGGGGGGGGTAGTTAAATTTTAAAGTTTGTTTTTGTTTAATGACACCACTAGAGCACATTGATTAATTAAACATCGGCTATTGGATGTCAAATATTTGGTAATTTTGACACTAGTCATCAGAGGAAATCCGCTTCATGTTTCCATTAGCAGAAAGGGATATATGCACTTTCCCACAGACAGGAAAGCACATACCATAGCCTTTAATCAGTTGTGGTGCACTCGTTGAAACAAGAAAACCCCCATCCACCAGCTGTTGTTTATATACACCAGAATTAATATTGCAACAACCCTCAAAATATATCCATAATGTTATATTCACAATTCTTCCAAATCACCCCTTAAAACCCCCCCAAAAAAACACCCCCAAACCCCCCCCCCCCCCCCCCCCCCCCCCCCCCCCCCGCCAACCAGCCAACAACTAGAAATTAAAAAAAAAAAAAATATCGTATTAGAGTTTTGTTTTGTTTTTTTACTGTTTTGCAGAACAGGTTTCGTTTTGACAACAACAACTATAATAATAATAATAATAATAATCAAATCTAGTAAAGAACCAATGACCACATATATACGTTATCGTGAAATTATAAAACATTTGGCCATTCTGAATTTCGCGCTATTTTTGTGTCGAAAAGTGCGTTTCCATTTGATCTATTTAATAGTCACTAACACGCCAGTTGACCTTAATTTTTAATTTGTATTCATGAAAGGTCGGTGGGTGGAGCCTAAACTCCTTTTGATGGAACAAGTGTTTTTTTAGACGAAGCTGCACAAGTTTTCGGTGAATGTGACATGAAATTTATTCATTGAATAGCATTAAACAATATAGATATTATCATTCTAGGAATCGACAGATATAAGTTGTGTGGTGTAAATGATTTTTTATGTTTTATATTTTTCGTTTGGGGTTTGCCGACCCTCTCTCTGTATACATGAACAAGGGCTATATGCTATGCGCGCACTGGAGTTCCATTGCCTGGTACTAATCATACACCCATAACCGCAGACCAGGATCCGAATGCCCGTGCTTGCGACCGTTTGGTTGTCGAAGATTGCGAAAACACTACTTAGAGTTTCATGTAGCCTTCCCCTGCGCATGCTGAATGCACACTCGACTTATTATCTCGAGCTCTCCACCTATTATCTCGAGCTCTCCACCTATTATCCCGAGCTCTCCACCTATTACCTATTATCCCGAGCTCTCCACCTATTATCTCGAGCTCTCCACCTATTATCCCAAACTCTCCACCTATTATCTCGAGCTCTCCACCTATTATCTCGAGCTCTCGACTTATTATTTTGGGCGCATTACTGAACATTTTAAGCGCTCGGCATTATTTCAAATGCTCAACTTTTTATCTTGAGCGACTGCATGACTTATTATCTAAGTGCTTAACTCTCCAGCACTCGACTTATTATCTTAAGCGACTGCATGACTTATTATCTGAAGTGCTTAACTCTCCAGCACTCGACTTATTATCTTGAGCGACTGCATGACTTATTATCTGAAGTGCTTAACTCTCCAGCACTCGACTTATTATCTTAAGGTCTTAACTTCTGCATGAGTACTGTACAACTAAAAAAAGAGAATTGCAAAAGAAAAAGACATGCATGTTGTCTAGAGTTAATATGTTGAGCGCTTGACATAATACATTGATCGCTTGAGATAATAAGTTCAGAGCTCAAGATCATAAGCTACGTTTTTCCACTAGCAGCAAGGGATCTTTTATATGCACACTCTTGTAGACGGGAAAACAAATACCACGGCATTTGACCATTTGTCATGCACTGGTTGGAACAAGCAAAACCCAATGAGTTAAATGCATCCACCAAGGTGGCAAGCGCTCAACTTACTGAGCTAAACCCCGTCCGCGCCCAGCCAAAAAGAGAATTGCAAAAGATAGACATACTTGATGATGAGAGGTAAAATGTTGAGCGCTCGACATAATAAATAAACAGCACGAGATAATGTTTCCAGTAGCATCAAGGGATCTTTTAGATTCACTTTGCTGAGCCTTGGATATACCAGTAATTAAACGTGCACATCGTTTTTTCGGTTCATATTTGCATGAACTAAAACATAATTGCGGTCAATTCTTAAAACAATTATTAATAAAAACAGGTACGAACCACTGAGGTTAATTTTGATTTTAATGTCTTGTCTTGTATTTCAGGCACTGTGACCGACATTAGTGACAACGTGGCGTTGAACAAGCCGGTCACTGCCAGTACCTTCGTCTCAAAACCCGAACTGGCGGTTGACGGGAACAACGGGACTGCCGTTGGCGACTGTTTCGTCAGTGATAAGTTCGACTTCAGCCACACGTGGATGGTAGACTTGCTAGGAACCTACGTTGTTGACCATGTTATTATAACCGTTCCTAGTAGCTGTAAGTATATTTAGCATATCCCGTGTAACCAAATTATGTAATATTTTTTCGATCACATACTTTCAGAATTTGATAACTTTGCAAATTAGATGTAAATTAATCGAGGTTACAGCACTATGTTTATTAACATTTAAGCAAATGTACTTCAGTGAAACTCCATAATTAATATATTCATTCATAGTCATCATTCAGATACATTTCAATAGCAACTTTACATTGAAAGCTGTCCAGCGTTCAGAATTTAAAAAAAACCCCAAACCCCCAAAACAAACAAAACAAACAACAACCGTTAAGCACTAGTTTATTTTTTATATAAGGACATCCAAAATAACGTCTTTCGAGTTTGATGTCATTTTCATTCAAAAAGTCATGGCGTCACGTATTTTATATATTGAATAATGTCTGACTGGAGTTAAAGTCACTGACAAATGATTGTCAGGTTAACTATATGTCACAGTGTAATCGATTTCGATCGTGTTGTTTTTCCATTGGATGTATGGCATTGGCGATCTGGTCATCACTTAGGAGCAGGCAGTCGTATGTCTTAAAATTGTTAACACGCGTACATGTGTTAACAAGTATGTGTTATGAAAAATAACGAATGATTTTCTCACCAACGGGTGTGTAAGAAAGTTGCATTACACGTATTTTATACGGCGGATGACTTCAAACACGATAGTAGTGACAAGGAGTTATTTAGTTAAACGATTTTTAAAATGGAAATGCATTTATTGAATTAGAATGGGGATATGTTGTATTTGACCATTTGCGGACGTTCGTGTTGGTTTTATAGTCGCAAATATCCGTTTTACCGGTTCTGTTCCGTGTCGATGGTAAAACTCAATTTGCAATTGTAAAAACAACATAAACGTCCGCAAATGGCCAAACACAACAGTTATCCCCTAAACAGAGTGAATCATGAATCTGTGACATGCCCTTAAAAACTAGGGATACAACCGATACTGTCAAAACCGTATTTCGATATATTGCGATAGAACAAACCGGATTTTTAAAACTTTTAAATGAACTTTATTAGTTTTATTTGTCAAGCTAAATTATTTAGTCTTTAAAAAACCCCAAAAAACAACACCAATCAACATATCTTCTTCTACTTAAGGATGCGGTGCCGCGTTCTGTGATGTTAATGTTCTCAGCTGTACTGGACATACGTTCTGATGCTACCGGGGTGGGGTAAATACAAATGTCAATCGGTCCACATGACGTCATTACTCTTGTGGAGGGAGTGAAAAAGAAAAGAAAAAGAAATAATAATAATAATAATAATAAGTATGTACAAACTAACAATTACAAGGTGATATATACCAAATAGTGTTAACAAAAAAATAATCATGGCAGAGTACGCATACAATTTTCAAATTAAAATTCACTGTATTTTCCATAAATTTTCCCTGTTGTAAAAGATTTTCTCCTGTCTGATATCCATGATTTTTTTTATTGTATCCAAGGGCCTCCTGCCACCGAATAAACCCAATAGCAGCGTCTTCACCTCCAAATACCATAATCGACATATTGTTACAATATATATGTGTGTACATTTCAACTCATTAATTTGTATTTATTTTTCCAATGTTCCAGTTACTGTAAATATTGTCTAGCCATAAAAACTACAAATGTTCATTGTGGTCCTTGGGGAAAAACATTAGACATTGTGTTATATTATAACTATATGTAAAAGCTACATGCTAAATATAATGGTTAGAAATATAACAATACTTGTATGTAGATTAAGTCTGGTATAACCTTCTACTCTTCACTTGTAGTGTTTTGGGTGCTATATGTAGATCATATAAACATGACATTTACCTTGGTGGTACAATTTAATAAAGTGACATACAGGGGCGGCACAGTGTAAAAAATAGTGGTACCTCTCGTGGTTGCCAGACTCGTCTTTCAAATTACTTATAATGACATTTTCACAGATAAAACAAATATAATTCACACGCACACACACACAAAAGTGGTAAAAGTGCGCTGCCCCTGCCATATGATTTCTCTATAAAAATAGTTTTTGAAACATACACTAGATTTCCTGTCATGGACGGAGGAGCCGGCCAAGGCCGGCTCTTGTGCCCACGACAGGCGTGCGCTACAACAGCTTGTTCTGAATGTGCACGTAAAACCCTATGACATGACATGACATACACTAGAAATCACCAGTAGCTATCATTCAATACCCTCATAAAAAAGACAAAGGAATCCAAAGCGCCAATATCTTAGGTTTATTACATTTTTACATGATTTTGTATACATATCCATATATATACAATATAGGATTCAACAAAATTCCCTGATATTTTTCCAGATTCCATTACACCCAAATAAAATTCCTTGTATTTTCCCTGAATCAGACCAAAATTTCAAATTCCCTGAATTTTTTTTCCCTGCAGGGAATTTAAAAAAAAACATTTCCCCTGTTTTCCCTGCCCCGTAGGTACTCTGCATGGTGACGTTTGTATTAATCACCAATTCGCTAACCACAGGAAGAAACCCGCCAGCACCTACATATTTAACTGGAACATTATTGAAAGGGGGTGCCGTCGGGTTTCGTCCTGTAGTGTGTGTATTATTGGTTAATATGTGGAATATTTGTTAATAGCAAAACGCGAAAATGATAAATGTAACGGTATTTAGCGTCAAACAGGAAAATATTTGTATTAGAGCGGGAATTTTTGCCTACCCTGGTAGGTAATAATTCCATGTATTTAGCATTAATAGAATCTATCACCGTTGTGAGGTATAGATAAGGCAATTCCAACCCGAGGGACAAAATATTTTTTGTGAGGGCCGAGGTTTACCGAGACCCTTACAAAAACATGTTGTCCCGAGGGTTGGAATTGCCTTATCTATACCTCACAACGGTGATTGAATCTTTGTCTTGCCCATTTAACTACAGTAACAAAACATTAATTTTCTAAGCTACGTACGTTTTTTTATTAAGTTGTAGAACGATTCGTAAACATTTCACCTACAAACTCATTTAATCATACGCGGAAAAATATAGTCCACCTTACGCAACGACATACAAATGTAACAACTTACCTATAAATATAAAGTTAAAACAATAATTTGTTTAAATATTTTTAAAACAATGATACAACGTGAAATGGCAAACATATTTCTAAAAACCATGAGTTATGATGTCAATCGTCAATCGCGTATGTAGAAATCGTCCAGCACCGGTTTGCTAGACAGATTTATCTAGCACCGCGCAAAAGCAGTTTTCTTGCCCGGTGCTGAATAAATGTTTATTACATACCTGTTCAATCTTACTATAGTGATAAAGACATTTTGAAACCGTGTGATAGATTTATTTTGTATCGCACATATGTGCGATATGGATCGGAACTTTTAAATGGGGAATTTTCTTTTTAATTTTACTTGAGTTAACTCCGTTTTACTTACCTTTTTTATTATTTACTCTTAAACCATGGATATTTTTCCCCCATTAATGTTAAAAATTAACACTAATAAAAATATATTATTGCTTTAAAATGTATTTGTTGTGTTTTTAAAAACGAAAAAAAAAGGAGAAGGGTTAATGATCACCGATGTTTTATTAGTAGGCTAGTGTCGTCTGCTATTTGGATACTCAGGCTTTGTTGCATTTTGTATTTTCAACTATGGTAAACTGACAAACGGACTATGGTCATTTCAATTTGGACAATCCTTTTGTTGATTTGAAAGAAAACAATTACTTTTCTGAAGAATTTAAAGTCGAGTATGATGAACACGGAATTTCTGACATGGCGTTTGATAATCTTTCCTATCCTTTGCCGAACGCTGAACAGCCCCCAAACGCCATTGCTGCTAGCATCAAAGATTTTAAAAAGTACATTAACTGGCAAAATAATAATGAAACGATTATGTGCATTTAACTAGCTTAACATGCGCATGCGTAATTTTGTGGCGCACGTGCAGCCTGCCACCCGGGAGTGTAGCTTAGTCAGTGTGCAGCTAGCAAGCGTGTCAGCAAGATGAGGAAAGGAGGGTTTTGAAGATTGGCTGGTCAAAACGGGTTTCAATGAAGATTCAATTCAAACACTACTGGCAGAAGAATTTACGTCTCCCGATGAATTGAGCTGCCTTAATAGAAATTACATCGAGCAATTGAATTTTAAGATGGCCCAGCGGAAACTACTTCAAAAAGTTGTCGCCTCGCTACAAGTGCAAGATTGTCAGCCATTACTGGGTGCGGTGTCTGGTAAATGCATGACAACTAAAGACCTGGCTAATAACGCAGAACTAAACAACCTACTCGAATCTATTGGTACGACAACGACGTTAAATGTTGAACTTTAAACGACGTGTTGCGACTGGACGAGAAAGTCGGGGAGTCGGACGTTGGTAACCGTGTCCCAGGTGAGAAACCATGGTTTATTAATTACTTTATTACACGACCAAAATGCGTGTCCGAAGCTGAAGACAATATGATAGGGCTTTCAGACGACGGTACTAGCATAGTGATTAAAAAAAAGGGCAAACTAAATTAAGACGAGAAGAAATTTCTATTTCTCAATAGATTTCTGCTAACGCCAGAATTATGACTAAATTAATCAAAGAGGGATAGCTGACTTCACAAGGGTTTCTCGAGTATCTCGACTATACAGCATGCACAGGGGGTTATTTACAATTTCACATTACAACGTCAGTTATGATGTTTGATCACATGCACAGAAGAAATGCAAGCTGAAGAACACAAACGGTGGTCCGATATTGACTATCAGATGTTTTATTATCTGAAAAAAACGAGACATGGGTAGGAAACTTGTTAAATCGAATAAACAGTTCATTTCTGGTGGACGAGATACATACAATATGTCTTAACTACCAGAACCCAAGTGGTTGTAAATTGACATATTGTAAATATATGCATGCGTGCACTCAGTGTCACGGACATCATCTGGGGAATGCCCCCGCCCACCTGTACAACCGCCTTCAATAGGGCTACGGCCTTGTAAATTGTATGCTCGCATAGATATTTGGAAGAGGGACTCCGAGGGCGATTTCGATAGCGACTTCATTTTAGACGGGTTGAGAAATGGTTTCAGAGTGATAGATGAAGGTGTAGAATTTAAACGTATTGAATGTAAAAATTCGAACTCTACAATCGGCGAGGAAAACCGACGGAAACTTAAGCAAGAAATTGATATGAACAATTACGTTGTCACAAATAGGAAGCCTATTATAATAAGCAGTTTAGCAGCAGTATCCAAGTAAAATTGTCGAACGATATTCGTCTTATTCACGATTACAGCAGGCCAGCAGATGCCAGTGTCAGTGGTTATGTGACTGTCAATTCAGAGGATTATGATACAATCGACAAAGCTGTAAAAATGTTACCACTGAATGATTTTATGGCAAAAATCGACTTGAAGAATGCATACAGAAGTGTTCCGGTTCATCTAGACTGTTACACCTCATTAAGGTTAGTTTGAAGGGGACAGCAACATCACATATATGTTTGACACGAAATTTCCTTTTAGTGCAGTTATATGTAAACTGGCGGGCGGGTGTACCAGCGATTAGCGACTAACATATTAATTAGTTGAGTAATTATAACAGTGATTCGTTGATTCATCATTGATTCTTTGTTGTTTTTTCAGAGCTTCAATGTCTAGATTCTGAATTAAAAGGCTACAAACAATCGGCTTATGCCATAAGTACTAAAACGACTTATTCATCAATGAAAAAAAGCTATCTAAGAGTTTGTCTTTATTATGGATTGACACCTGTACCATCTACTAAATTAACGCTACTTAGATATACAGCGTTTTTGGCCCGATCACTCAGTGCTAACAGTATACCTGGGTATCTTAATGTAGTCAACCCCCTGACAGACTGGTCCCTTTCGTTGGTCAAGAAAGGCATTATGAGGCAGAAAGGTAAACCTCCAGTGCAGAAGTTACCCATCACACCACATGTGCTAGTATATTAAAAAACCCCACAAAAACAAAACAAAAGAACAACAAGAAAACCACAAAAAAAACCTGGACTTAATAATTCCATTCAATATTGCATTTTGGAGTGCTTGTGTGGTAGCATTCTTTACATTCTTTCGTAAATTTACGTTGTTGTCGAATTCAGTGTAGTGTGTTATCCGATAAACAGCTGTGTATCTGTGACATCATGTGACATGAACATGGAGCGTCTCTTACCGTTAAACATTCCAAGACATTCGGTCAGAGAATACTTACTGTTCCAATGTACAAATCGCAAGACTCCCCCTTGTGTCCTGTGACTGCATTAGAGAGGTTACGAGGTGTCCAGGTGGACATCTCGACTGAAGAAAATGTGTTTTATTTTTGGGACAGAAAACAGATTAACTGTGTGACCAGTGACACATTTATAAAATCACTTAAAGGTGTGCTTGCTGCTTGTGGCTACTATCCAAGCCAATACAATGATCATTCCGTCCGTAGAGGTGGCTGCACGTTAGCGTTTGGTCTGGGGATGCCCCCATATTTGATTAAGTTGCACTAACCTGGGCACAATTGTACTTTAAGATCATAAAGAATATCTGAGATGGGGCTGCCCACTGTTAAAGGTCATTGTCGTTTCAAGGTCAAATTAAAACTATAGCGCATTGGTTGCCAAAACATATAAATTGCTATTTCTGACTGAAGCCAAAACATGATTGGACTTTAGTGGTAATTCATTTCATTTATAATAATCTCTTGCTAACTATGACATAGAACCATCATATTGAATCCAAGATGACCACCAAAATGGTCGCCCAAAGAAAAGTTAGTCAGCCGAGAGCATTGAACCTTGTAGTTCGATGCCAACAGTTGTTCTTTGTAGTTTTTGCATCTGTCGAAAGTGCTGATTGAGGACCCGAGGAGTACACTATTCAAAATAGTGTCCATGATGGCTGTAAAAACACAGAACTGACAATATATCTGATACAAGTTTTCAGTCACCTATGACAAAACTGTCGCCTATGGCTGGGTTTTAAGGTCAAAGAATTCATTTTTAACTACCCCCAGCTCAGACCATGATGACAGAATATCTTAAGTCTATAAGCTATGAATGTACGGTAATGCACGAGTTTCAGTGCCAGTATAAAAGCCAACATTGCCTGGGCTATCTGACTGATTCTGTCAACGATTTAAAGTACACAGCTATTTACAGACATTTCTTTGAAAGCAGTCATGCCAAAGGACCCCAAGATGCGGAGATGCCGCCGTAACTCGTGGGATTCAGTGTGCTTATGACTTGTACCAGTTTTCCTGAGCAATCTCCAGGTAGCAAAATCACATAAATTCAGTAGTCGTATATTCAGATATGTTGAAAACAACTTTAGTACGCACAGAAACTGACGAGTGGAATGCTACATATAGGGCCGGGAGTGTAGTGCTGAAGGGACTGTATTTTGCAAAGGTGGGAGACTTAAAGTATAAAGTAATACGTGAAAAACAGCCAATTGATTTACGTACAGTCTGTCGTGTACATTTGCAGCAACATCATATGTGAAAATGGCCAATTTTCCTTAAGCGAAGATGGAATACCAAGCTATATTGCAGTGTGTTGATATCTGTCACGTTGCTCGCTATGACAAGTATTTGCAATGCATATGTGTACATGTAATAAATTGAGAATAATTATACTAGTATTTATAATACATAAAGTATACAGTACAATTGAAATTGTGTTTATTGACAAATTAAAGTGAATAGTTTAATATACAATGTACAGGTTTTAACAACGTTATAAACAGATGGCATTATTTTGACATTTTTTACTTTACCGTGTGAGGTACGAACATTGTGCATAAAATCATTATGAGCCTGACACGCTGACGAGCTTCCATAGAGGTATCGACAGGTATCTACGAGAAACTGATTATGTTGTACACGTCCTGACGTCCGATCAGTTTTAGACATGCAGACAAATTCTGCAAGCTCGAAGAAAGGAATTGAAACAAAAGGGTCTGGGGAATAACCCCAAAAGGTCGGAGCCAATTACGCAAAATGAAGAAGAGAAACTGTGGGAAAATAGGCAGCTTGGTCTTAATAATCCGGACGCACTTTTGAACACAATTTGGAAGGAGGTAAGAAATGTTTTATTTAACAACGCACTCAACACATTTTATTTACGGGTATATGGCGTCAGACATATGGTTAAGGACCACACAGATATTGATAGAGGTTCTAATAGACCAAATCAATTCCTATTGCCGATAATGTTAACGTTTACTAATAAAACTGATATAAGCAGCGTTTCAACATAACCAGGAAGTACAGCAATAGAAAGTGTGGCACCTCACATCTAATCTACCTACAAGAAAATAGGGGTGGGATGTTTGTCACGTATCACTTAAGAGATTTAATTAATGTTTTTAATAGCAACCGTCATTTTTGCTGAAAATTGCAGTTCCATTTTTGGGGGTACCCCGCATTAGTTTCAACCTCTGGTATATACTGCATAACAACCGTATAACAAATAAAAGTGTATTTATTTATTGTCAATGAATAATAGTATTTGCACAAATAATCAATGTCACATATTACTACCAATCACACCCACAGCTGCTTTTACTCCGTAAATATTTGACGGTGCACATCTAACTTTGACACGGAACTCTCTTCTTTGGTACTTTGCAACCTAGAGGAACCCGCTGTCGCTACTTCATGGGCTACTCTTTTCGATTAGCAGCAAGGGATCTTTTATATGCACCATCCCACATACAGGATAGAACATACCACGGCCTTTGTTACACCAGTTGTGGAGCACTGGCTGGAACGAGAAATAGCCCAATAGGTTCACCGACGGGGGTCGATCATAGACCGACCGCGCATCAAGTGAATACTTTACCACAGGGCTACAATTTGGTTTCACAACACTAAACTCATGGGATTCAGGAGTTCAGACGAAAACCGCCAATTAAAATGGGGTGATATAGATTTAAAAACAGATGAAAATAGCCAAGAATACCTGGAATTTTACGCACAGACAACACATCATGAACACTCCAGATTCACCTTTCTACATTGTATGCAATGAACAGACCACACATCAGGAACACTCCAGATTCACCTTTCTACATTGTATGCAATGAACAGACCACACATCAGGAACACTCCAGATTCACCTTTCTACATTGTATGCAATGAACAGACCACACTCAAGATTCACCTTTCTACATTGCAGTAAATCACAATTACCTGCAAAAAAGATGCATTGTGGTTCAAATCACAGCCGAATGGCATCAATAAACTCAGGACAATGATGAAAAACATGGCACAAAAGTCCGGTTTGTCAGGCAGAAATCCAAACCATTCCCTTCGAAAAACCATGTGTCCACGTTTGTTACATGCGGGTGTTCCTCCAAGTACAATAGTACAGTTGTCAGGACACAAAAATATCGACTCAATTAACAACTATGCTGTGGCGTCAGTCAGCCAACAAAAGGATATGTGTAATATTCTGCAAAATTGCACTGACCAAAATCAAACTACCACACACAGTCTACCACTCTATACAGTGAAATCTCCGCCCCCCCCCCCCCCCCCCCCAATAAACAAAAAAACCAGTGGCACAAAGTGTCGAAAAAAACCCCAAGAAGGTGTCGTGAGTCGGTTGTTTTCTGGAGTAAATGTTAGCGGTGGAACATTCAATATTTCGCTTCAAGTATCTTCACAAATTGACATTCCTATAATTGACTCGGACAGTGAGCTTGATTGACATTAAAACATCAAATTATAATACAATGTAACAATGTACTTGAGAAAGGACACCACATACCTGTCAACTCTCACGCATTTGGCGTGAGTCTCACGCATTTGTAACAAACATCACGCTCTCACGCAACGTTACTATAATCCCACACTTTTTCTAAAAAATAAAAATATTTTATAATCGTGGTTTATATTTTAGAGCTGAATGGAATTATATGCTGATTATTAAGTTCTCTGAATTCGTTATCTATTAATAATAATACAGCATACTGAACCTACCCTCGGTTCAATACCAACAATCACTCGCGGGTGCTACCGATGACTGACTTGTATGGTTTAACATTAACCCTATTTTTTTTTTTAGATTTCCATTTTGGACTTAAACAAACAACAACAAAAAACTTCACCCTGAAACCGACCAAGAGCCTGCACTCCCTGGACCCTGATTTCTAATTTTAGCACGCCTAAGAATTGTCACAGGTTGATGGCTCTAACACGAACATGTGCAAGTGCCCGCCACATCCCCGTTTATTTTTACCATTGGTTACAGGCACAACTGGAAATGTTATTTTTAATTGAAACTACATTTAACTGTATAATTTTATTATTAAAACCAGTTTTATTATACAGACGTTATTTTGTGTTTATTTTGATATATTATGTCCATGATAGGCCTTCAATAATCAGTTTTATTATACAGACGTTATTGTGTGTTTATTTTGATATATTATGTCCATGATAGGCCTTCAATAATCAGGTAAAAAGAATAATAATAAAAGAAGATATAAGATACCATTTTTTTGTTAATATTACAAATAAATTTATTTATCATACTAAAACTGGTATATGTAACAAATGCAGAAATACATACCTGCCTTTTTAAGGGTTTTTTCTTAATGAATTGTTCGGAAAATTTAACATTTCGCTCCAACTAACAAAATAGATTGCACTCAATTAACGTAAAAAATCAACCATGGGGACGTAAAACAAATCCATTCTAGTAAAAAAAGTGAAACACCCTCCAGGAACAGGAAAGAGTTTGACGTTCAGGCGCATGTGTTTGCAAAAAGTATCGTATCGCGCATTTGTGCGGTTCGTCATTTTCCATTTTTAAGGCCACTGCATGAAAAAAAACATGGTTCTTAACTATGCACAGTTGACGAACACTTAGTTTAATATTTAAATTTTTTTATTTTTTTTATTTGTCAAGCGTTCTGGTCCGGTCCGCGTTTTATCAACACACACCGCTAACACTTGATGTCAATACTAATAGGCATTACGTTCATTCCAGTGAATAGTTTGTAAAATATCTTCTTTTTTAAAAATGAATTGATTCTTAATTATCACAATTTATACACTCAAAATTATTTTAAATTGTAATAAATGGATTATGAATACTATTCACTACAATAGAGGCACAAAAATGTAGCATACCTTTTGCAGATCGAATACCATAATTGAAAACAAATTCTAACAGGGGTCTTAAAAGTCGTAAAAATTAAATGTTTTGGCCTTGTTGATCTGGCACGTGTGAGGTCATGTGACATGCACCGAATGTTTATTCATCTTTCTCCATTGTAAGTCGATTTCTATGAGTCATGTGGACCCGATATCGGTAATTGTGAGGAATAAACAAAAACGACTTAGTAAAATTAATGTTTTTAGGTGTTTGTAAAGTCTTGTATTTAGATACTTACTTATTTGAACTTTGTTAATGAAAATGTTCCTCTAACTGTGAAGAAAAAACCCTCATAAATGAACGACATGCCGATGACAACAAATCGGATGCTCATTGCGCGAACCGTGCACGAGAAAACAAAGTGAACGGAGTTGGAAACATATCGCAGTTAGGGACGTTGACGATAATGATCATAGATTTAAAAAAGAATAGATGTATGTCATTTTTTTCTCATTTTGTTTTAATAAAAATAAAACAAAATCGAAGGTATGTAATACATACAGAACTTCAAATAGGTTGTTTTCGCTTCCTATTTATTGCACTCGTTTATTTTGCGCAAGAACATACCACTCAACCTCTCGTGGTATATATTCTTGAGCAAAATAAACTCGTGCAATAAAGAGGAAACGAAGACAACGTATGTGAAGTTCTGTATATTTCTTGAACACTGGACAGGGTTATCCAGCTTTTGCACGGTGCTAAAAAAACAGCTGTCTGACCCTAGAGCTAGATAAATCTGTCAGATCCGAGAGCTAGACGATTTCGACACACGCGTGACGTCATAACTCATGTTTTACAACGATTGACGTCATAACTCATGGGTTTTCAAAATTCTGTTTGCCATTTCACTTTGTATCATTGTTTTAAAAATACTTAAACAAATTAATATTTTCAACGTTATATTTATTGTTAAATTGTTGCATTTTTATGTCGTTTCATAAGTAGGACAATATTTTTCAGCGTATGAAATGAGTTTCATTGTTTGTAGGTGAAATGTTTACGAATCGTTCAACAATAAACAAACCGTATGTAGCTTACAAAATTCATGTTTTGTTAATGTAATTAAATGGGCAAGAAAAAGAATCAATCACCGTTGTGAGGTATAGATACCTCTTTCGCATTCTACTGCGCATATGCACGTAGTGGGGCAACTGGTGGACGCTAGCCGTGAACTGACGCGAGGTCTCGTAAAAATAGGCCTGTCTATGGGAGACAACGCAATAGGAATGTGAATTAGCTCTATTATTAATTATAGTACGGGAGCCAGGTCGATTTATCTATGTCGGAGAGTCAGGAAGGTTTGAACATTGATTCTTTTGTAAAAATGTGTGTAGATTTCAGATCTGCAACTCTTACTTGCCTAAACCTGTACGTTACTTGTGAATTTACATACTTTTAATGGTACGTCAAAATCAATTTGTGTTTGATCTGTTGCTTTCGACTTGGCAACGTGATTGGGACGGTGAGGTTGCGAGCAAGCTTCATGCTATCAAGCCAGTCTTGGGAGAGTGGCAGTCCTCCTATAGACAGTGCAGGAAGGATGAAGTAGTCTTGTGTCGTGTCCGCATCGGTCATACTCACTTGACGCATTCATTTATCTTAAAGAAAGATCCTCCACCTCAGTGTGAGTACTGTCAGTGTACTCTGACGGTACACCACATTTTGGTGGAGTGTAAGCATCTTCATGAAATTCGAAAAGATATTTTTGGTCAAAGTAATGTGATGGAATCATTTCGATTCCATCCTGAACGCATTTTACAATTTTTACGTGACACCGAGTTTTATTCTAAATTTTAATTATATCTATCTGTGATATTTGTATTTTTACACAGTCCTTTACACTGTGTTTTTATTTAACTGTTAAATTTTTATATTCATGTTGATCATAAACCAATTGTTTTTGCATTTACCATTGTTTGACACCCAATAGCCGATGTATTTTTCGTGCTGGGGTGTCGTTAAACATTCATTCATTCATTCATTCATTTGATCTGTTGCTACCCAAAAACAACAAATTTCAGTTAAGGGGAGATTAAACTCTTTAGAAAAAAATTAAAAAAAATTGTGACGCTTAATATCCAAACTATCCATTTTGATTTGCTGGATTTTCATACTTGGTCAATTTGACCTACATTTTCAAAGTCAAATGAAGGTCATTGTTTCTGAATATATAATATGCTGTAAATGACACAAATCATTGGTTTCTTTTAATTCTTTCCAATTATATTGATCAATAATGGTCATATTATGACTTTGGTTTATAGATATATCCATTACACATCTAGTAGGTGTGCTTCCTGATTGAAATTTCAGGGACAGATGCATAGTTTAACGAAAGGGGGAGATGTGTAGAAAAATGTTACGTCCACATTTTGGGGCATGGTTTGTTAGAAATGGATACCACTGCTTACTGAGGTCTATACAGGGTATAGTTAATGGCGAGGGTAGGTGCGATTTACGGTGAGAGTAGGTTCCCACATAAAGGTGACCTTTAAAGGTCATTTTGAGGGTCATGTAAGGTCATTTAGGGTCAAATTAGAGGAAGTTAAGTTGTTTTTGTTTTTTTTACATTTTTCTTATCTTTGTGGGTAAACCTACTTACAAATATGCTACCTAAAATTCGCTTTTCATAAATATGATTATAATGGATCATTATATATTACAAAAAAAAAAAGGAATGTTTTATTTAACGACGCACTCAACACATTTTATTTACGGTTACATGGCGTCAGACATATGGTTAAGGACCACACATATTTTGAGAGGAAACCTGCTGTCGCCACTACATGGGCTACTCTTCCGATTAGCAACAAGGGATCTTTTATTTGCGCTTCCCACAGGCAGGATAGCACAAACCATGGCCTTTGTTGAACCAGTTGTGGATCACTGGTCGGTGCAAGTGGTTTACACCTACCCATTGAGCCTTGCGGAGCACTCACTCAGGGTTTGGAGTCGGTATCTCGATTAAAAATCCCATGCCTCAACTGGGATCCGAACCCAGTACCTACCAGCCTGTAGACCGATGGCCTGCCACGACGCCACCGAAGCCGGTATATATATTACAATTTACATGCAAAATATAGGGAAACTTGATATAAAAATCAACTGATCTCGAAATTATGTCTTTCTGGGGCAGATCCAGAATTTAATCAAAGGGGATAATTTCTAAATGGGTTATGTCCACATTTTGGGCATGGCTTGTTAGCAATGGATACCCATGCTTACTGAGGTTTTTACATGGTGAGTGTAGGTAGTTTATGGCGAGGGGAGGTACCCATGCGAAACTGACCTTTAAGGATCATTTTGGGGTCATTTGAGGTCATTTAGGATCATATTAGGAAAAATTAAGTTTATTACATTTTCTTTATCTTTCCGGGTAGGGATTTTTACAAATATACTGCTTAAAGTTCGCTTTTCATAAATATGATTATAATGGATCATTACATATTACAATTTACATGCAAACTATAGGGAAGCATGATATAAAAATCAACTGATCTCGAAATTATGTGTTTACCCTAAAACATATGTTTAGAAATAATTAATGGTAGCTTTGTTAGAAATGGGTACCCATGCTTATTGATGTTTATGGTGAGGGTAGGTATCCACGTAAAATTTACCTGTATTGAGATCTGTTTAAGGCAAGGTTTATGGTGAAGGTAGGTTTTCACACGATTGCCACATTTAAAGGTCACTTTAGGGGGATTTTAGATGTCGGTGCAAGTCAAAATCAATATTTTGGTTACATTAAAAAAAAACATTCTATGAGAGTAAGTCTTTTCTAAAAAGTGTTGTTTAAGGTTTACTCTTGATTATGACTAACTGATCAGTATATATTGCAATATTCATATAAACTAAGGGCAATCTGGAATGCAAAAATGTGTTTATTTGACAATATTCATTTCGTGTGACACATCCTTCCCCCAAAATCTTAATGCCGCTTTTAGACCACTATCAATTTGTAGAATCTTTACATGTACCAATATGTATGGCTGGATATAGGTCTTCCCACATATAACTCAGTGGCACCATTGCTAGATGGAAGTATTTCAGAACTTCTGGGTTGGTTTTTTAATATCCTTAACCTGAGTATCAATCCCAACATCTGACTCAGTAGCTCCATTCACGCAACATACATATACCTCAGTTCAGGAGGTCCACAACAGTTCCACTCTTTAAAGTTACATTCTCTGGTTACCATATTATAACATCATGTACAAATATAAAATACAAGCTCAAGTGCACTTTTAAAAAACTCGTGTGTGTTCGACACGAACGGAGATCGTCAAAAGTATACGCTCGATTCGTCGCCTGTGCCGCCATAGCTCGGCAAAGCACAAACAACAGCCTGTTGTCAGTTTCAGTTAACACGTGCGTTTGCCGATTTCAAATTGTAGGGTTCGTCTCAAAAAATTAAAAGAGAAATCTTGCGCTATACGAAGAACGTTCGGTTGAGGATACGGTACTAGAGTCTTTCGTTAAAACCGGTTTGATATTGACATCGTATTATCGACAATCGTACCTTCCTATTTCAGAATTAAAATTTTATAAAGTGTTAGTAGAACTTTCAAAGTTTAATTTGTATACTAGTAACACATTAATCATGTATATATTTTTTAAATAAAATATACTAAAGTAGACAATGAACGTTTTCACTTCTTAATTTTACGTGTTAAAATTGACAAATTCAAATAAATATTCTTTCGTTTGGAAAGGGTAAAGTTAGGGGGGTTGTTTAACGACATCAAAGTTAGAGCATATTGATTTAATAATCATCCGACGCCATACAACCGTAAATAAAATGTGTTGAATGCGTCGTTAAATAAAACATATCCTATCCTTCCTTCCATCTGCTGTTGGATGTCTAACATTTGGTAATTTTGACATATAATCTTAGAGAGGAATCGGGTGCATGTGCAGGGGGAGGGTGTTGGAGGTCGAAACCCTTACTTGCCCAAGCGTAAAAAAATTTGAAATGTATTTTCTGGGGGACCATGGCCACATATAAACTTCACTCAACACAGTCTATAACCCCAACCCCGCTGAAATCCCTGTACACGCGCCTTGGATACCCACTACCTTTTTGTTTTTTTAGCAAGAAATCGTTTATATGTACCATCCCACAGACAGGATATCACATACCATGGTCTTTTATATACCCGCCGATGGGGATCGATCCTAGACTGACCGCGCATTTAAAAAACCCACCTTTTTAGGTCTAAGTAATGAATAAAAATAACATATAGTCTTGAAAAATGTTACGTAAATCGAACACAGTACCCTCTTCCTCTACCCCTAGAGCGTTACGTAATTAGTAACACCCCCTTACATGTAATGAGTATGCCAACAGCTGGCCACTGTCAAAATTGCAAGGCAAATCTCCCACCCACCGACCCCTGGAAAGGCGTTGTACTATACCTCTATGGATATAAATATGTTTTGGAGATATGAGACGACCTCTCAATCAAGACTTGTGATAAGCCAATGAAAACCGAGATCGGTAGGAGCCCGTCAAAAGTGTCCCACTTTCGAAATACTGGCTTTGTTTTTGACCTGGATAAGCCAGCGTAGTGAAAGCAACATAAACATAAACATAATTGGATTTTCTGTTCTATATGATTAAATAATAAAAATATTCCGGATACTGTCGCTTTAAGAATGGCAAGAACACTGTTGGTTTCAATGAATTAATGAAACATTGGAACTATACTTGTGTCAAATGAATGTCACATCTATTATTTTGCAAAATTTACCTTTCTCTTTCCTACTCCTTAGATTTTTGTTGGTAGCTTTATGTATTGTTTCTCAATATGAGTGTCAAAAATAATAGCATCTTTTCTGGTGGAACCATCAATCTTTCCCAAAACTATGTTGACAAATGTGTTTGCAATTGATTTGTTTAATGCATAGATCGGAGCATAACCATCAAACATATAAAGTAAGACAACTGTAAGTCTACAATTGTCACTCTACGTAGCATTCCCTTACCACAAGTATTATCCCAGTTGATCATGCAGTATCAGAGTAACAATGTTTTGTGTGTTTTTTCTATTCAATATTCTATGGAATATGGGGTTACATTAGTATGTAAGCATGGGCTCATCATTAGATATGGTTAAGGATCCAAAAATGGCACATTCAACTAGATAGGAAATTATGACGCAGCTATATATACACCATTTTTTTTTATCCAAGCATGAAGCATATTCTCGAGTTGTGGTTGAATGAATGAATAAATGAATGTTTAACGACACCCCAGCACGAAAAATACATCGGCTATTGGGTGTCAAACTATGGTAATGCAAATAAATAAAGTGTCGATCAACATCAATATAAAAAAAATCAAGATTTAAACAAAAACAGTGTAAAGAACTGTGCAAAAACACAAATATCACAGATAGATACTGAATTTTACTCAAAACTTCAATTTTGTGCTGTATTGGCCATTCTCAAAGAAAATGTTACACCCCTGCACCACGGTGAGGTTACAGCACGCGCAGGGGAATGCAGACACACAACACTATTAATGGTTTGCTATCTTGGTAACCCTAAAGACGAAGCTTAGATACCATTTGGGTTGTCATTAAATACTGAGTAGGACATACTCCACTTGAAACACGCTGTCACGGATCGCAGTAGACATTGTGGATTTCCTGAACAGTTGATAATTTGTATGGTCATACGGAGTCATTGATAAAGCCAGGAAGGAGAGGAGGCTATGGAGGTGTTTCCACCATCAAAAATGTCTCAGTATCATTTAAAAAGAGCTAATTTCTAAACATACTTTTGAAGCATTCCATAATTTGACAGTAGTCTACCTCCTGCTTAAGGAGATTGGAAAAATAATTTGAATGTAGAAAAACAAGGCAGATGCGTATTCCAGAATACACATGTACTGCAATCCTGTGCTGCAATCCTGTGCTGCTATCTATCAATCATGATATGAAACCGGTTAGTTATATGGCAATTGTTCATGTTGAATGATAAGTTTAATCGTAGAAACCAATTAAGACATACCATTTTAATTGTTGCTAGAATAAACAGTGATATTGTCTTTAATTAGATAATGACATTATATCTTAAATATTGATGATGTTCCACCACTCCCCCCCCCCCCCCCCGCACAACAAACAAACAAACCCAAAACCCCCACAACCAAAGAAAGAAAGAAAGAAACAACAACAACAACAACAACAATAATAACAATAACAACAACAACAATAATAATAATTATTTTCCTTAATTTGTACCAAATGATTTTAAATGATCTTAACTTGACGGGGTACCTACCCTCTTTGTAAACCTTACACTATATAACATTAAGCATGTGTCCCCATTTCTAACAAAACGTGCCTGAAATTGTATTTGCCTAGTGATATGGAAAGACCGATGGGATCTCTTTAAATCCCCAATAATATTATATGAAGCTTATTTCATTTCATTCTACACCAAAATCAAAGATTAAACAAAACATAAATAAATTTATATTTCATATTTTTATTCATAAACATCTTTCGAACAATTAGTTAACTTAAAACTAGCATTTGACTTTATTCAGGTTGAGAAACAGTTAATTTAGTGAGTACTTCTTTTGTATTTGGGTAGTGGCTGACAGAGGAAACAATTTCGACATGCCAATAAAAACATGCACATTCCAAGCTAACGCAGAGGTTTATTTTTTTATAACTGCTATACCAATGCAAATTATAATAGCCTGTCAGTTTGTATGCATTGTAGAACCAGTTATCTACATACAGTATCTGGAAGAATGTATCGCATGAAATTAGTATTGTAGAATAAATGCATTTTTCGTTCCAGATTTCCAAGTTACATACAGTATCTGGAAGAATGTATCGCACGAAATTAGTATTGTAAAATAAATGCATTTTTCGTTCCAAATTTCCAAGTTACATACAGTATCTAGAAGAATGTTTCGCACGAAATTAATACTGTAAAATAATAATGGGGGCAAGGGGGGCAGTTGCCCTCCCCCCTCCACGCCCGAGGGATTCAACTAAAGCACCCAGCATAATGTGTTATTATACTAAACATGCATAAACACCACTAAGGCGTCCGAGGTTTATTTCTCTTTGTTTAGACTTAAGGTACTTGGGGAAATTCCTCCAAGACACTTCGGACATTAATATATGGTAAACACTGTCACTGGGGTTATCTTAAGGAACCCAGGACAGTAATAGTCTGCCAGTATTGGTCAGGTGTGTGTGATGTTATCAGAGTGACTGGGGTGAAAGATAGTTGACTGAGAGACTGAGAGAGACGGAGAGAGGGAGGATATCCAGCAAGAGAGAAAGACGTTTGGGGATAACTCTCCATATCATATACATTGTCTATATGTTATCATCACGGATTAAAGAATATAATCAAGATCGAACTTGTGTAGTTTTTGTGGGGGTGGGGGGGGGGGGTGCTTTATGCACTCGGCCACACACACACACACACACACACACACACACACACACATACATACATACATACATATATATATATATATATATATATTATATCATAAAGAAATTATTACCCTCGTATTTTTTGGTATCGTCAATATATTAGATTAGGAATAAACACATAATGTATTATGCTCGACAGACTTGAAGTTGTATGTGTCTCATATACATGATAGTGAAAAGTAAATACAAGAAAAACATAAAAAGTAAAAATAAAATAAAATAAAATAAATTTAAATAAATAACTTTATTTAAAACTTCGTAAATACCAAATATTTCAAATAAAGCTGTATGTGTCCGATGTAAATTATAGTGGAGAGTAAATAAAATAAATAAATAAAATAAATAAATAAATAAAAATAAGATAAATAAAGAATGTTTTTAAAACTTCGTAAATACCAGATATTTCAAATTAAGTTGTATGTATCTGATATAGATGATAGTGAAAAGTAAATAAAATAAATAAATAAATAATTTGTAGGTAAGACATGTAGCATTGATTAGTAGTTATATAACTGTCTTTTTTAATGAAACGATAAGGTGAAAATATAGCTGTGATAAAGGTCTATATGAAGTAGGGATTTTGTTGGGTTTTTAGGCGGAATCGGAGGCATATTTTTATTAAATTTTAAATACTGATATATGTGGAGAATCATCACTAGAAATCCGCGTGAATATAACTATAATTCTAATTGTTAAAAGTAGCAAATACATTCCAATTAAGTTCATTTTATTGTATAAATATTTTAATTTTGCTTTTTTAAAACCCTTCGTCTAAGTTAATGTTTCTCTGATTTTGGTCTTAAACCATTCCAATTTAAACTTTAGTAGACCATTTTTCGCTGCCATCATCTGATACGAAATATGTACGTTAGTCGCTAGAGATTCACAGCTCCTACTAAGCTACTCACGACGCTCATGACAACTATCGATCATGCTCCCCAATTTGTATACAGCCTGCATTCCGCCTAATTCGGCAAGGGACATTACTCTTCGTACGCATGCGCAGTAGGAATGCGATATAGGTCTATTCCAACCCTCGTGACAAAATGTTTTTGTAAGAGCATTTTGTCCGTCGGGTTTGGAATTGCCTCATCTATACCGCACAACGGTGATAGATTCTATTAGTCTTGCACCCGGGTGCTGGACGATTTCTACATACACGTGACGTCATAACTCTTGGTTTTCAAAATTCTGCTTGCCATTTCACGTTGTATCATTGTTTTTAAAGGCACTCAATCACGGATGGTTGACCTAATTATTGACCCAACAAAGTATAATATGACAATATATACATTTGATTTGTAGCTAAAAGTACTTTATTGAACCATCTTCATAACCGCCATATCCCACTTATTATTGATATTTAAAAAAAAAAAAAAAATATGTTGACGATCCATAATTCAGAGAAAAATAACAGCTATTTGGAGAGCAGAGGTGTGACGTATTATGTTGAGTCACGTGACGGGCATCCCCCGAATAACCGCAGTGTCAAAGCGATTTACCAAGCTCGTGTAACGAGAACGCTTGACCGTCCTCTGCAAAGTAGGGTAAACAGAAAAACCCCACAATGAAAATAAGTTATTAAAAATTAATAAAAACATGTACTGAATAATAATAAGCTTATACATTAATTTATTTCAGTAACAGAAGCATGTTAAACGTTGACAATGCCGACAATGAATCTTTTTACAAACACACACACACATTTAATTTTTTTGCCAAAAAATATACATTTTGTAGGCATACATACATATTTATATATAAAACAATATAATGTGCACATTGCGGGGAATGGAATGTAGCATCGGGTTACAATCGATAAAATTCTATAGTAAATGGGTAATACATGCATAGCAATAATATACAATATAATAACATATGTCATGTATCAGTGTTGTCTGTTATATGCGTGGTAGCAGTGTTCGTACACAATACTCACACAATTTAATTAGCTGTTTTGAATTGTCGCTAGACAGCAGTTGCGTCAATTTAAATGTTGATGGTTTATTATAATAAAAAAGTTTAATATATTTATCTCTTATGTTACTGTAGAAAGGACACACTAGAACAAAGTGATATTCGTCTTCTACTACATTCATATTGCACAGACTACCAATTCTATTATTTTGTCAATATTGTGGTATCTGCCCGTTTCTATAAAGCGATTATGGGAAGATAATCTATATTTACTCAAAATATGTTTGTATTTCAAGGCAATAGGTTTCTGAAGGTAAAGTTGTAAGCAATAATTATTAACAACGAATTTGTATAACAGACATTTTGGAGAATTGTTGAATACAGATTGGATAAATTGATAAGTCATTCTCTGTTTGAATAGTAATATAAATGTATTGCGGTTTTCTACATTTTGATTATACCATATGTGACCAAAATCAGGTCTCGTATTTGACTAACCCAGTTAACAGAACGTGGTTTTCTTATGCACTCGTCATATAGGGTGTTAAAACACTCTTTCAAAATACAGTTATCTGTATTCAACAAATTTATCCAATATTTAACAATACGGATGTTCTTACTTATGTACAAAGGTGATCTACCTAATTCAAAATAGACCATCATATTAGTAGTGCTCCTTTTCATGCCTAAAATACGTTTACAGAATTGTAAATGTAGGATCTCGTGACTATTTGGTTTGTTAAAACCCCAAACTTCACAGCCATAATTTAAAATACTGTTAACATATGTATCGAACAGTGATAGTAATGTTTCTGCATTTAAGAAATAGCAACTAGTTTTACCACATAGAACAGCCATAGCTTTTCTACCTTGGTTGCATATTACCTTCTGAGCGGTATTAAATTTTCCATTATAATGAAGACAGACCCTAAGATAGTTAAAACTGTCAACAATTTCTAAATCGGTTTTGTGGTATGTCCACCTTTCTTCAGGTTTCACATTTACACCTTTTCGGAATACTACAATTTTACTTTTATTAATATTTACTTTTAACTTCCATTTATTTGAGTATATATACAAAGTGTGTAACGTACTCTGCAATTCAGGCGCACTTTCGGAGAACAATACTGTATCATCGGCATACATCAGTAGACAAAGATGAAGCATATTTAACTAATGGTCAGTGAAATTTAACAGTTCCATTTGTAGATCGTTAACAAATAAAGAAAACAAGAATGGCGAAAGAGCTTCTCCTTGAATTAGACCGGATTTGTACCAGAAGGATTCAGATATATTTCCCTGATATTTCAGACATTATTTTATCTGACGATACATTGATTTTTACAACATTTACAAGCTTACTATTTAATCCTAATTTATACATTTTTAGCCACAATGCCTTATGCTCAACTGTATCAAATGCTTTACTAAAGTTAATGAAAGCACAATAGAGTCTTTTCTCACTGCCAAGCATAATAGTTATGACTCTGCAGAGCAAAAATAGCGTCAACTGTGCTAAAATCGGGCTTAAACCCAAACTGTGCATCAGATATAATATTGTAGGTTGAACTTACATTCAGTAATCTATTGTTTCAAATTGTTGTGAACAATTTTGGTAAGTGGCTCGTGAGAGTGATACCTCTATAATTATTTACATCATTTTTATCACCCATTTTAAAGACAGGAATAATTGTGCCATTGCACCAATTTTCTGGAAAGATGCCAGAGTCTAAAATAACATTAAAAAGTTTGCATAGAATTGGTAGCATTATTGTTATATCGTTAGATAAATAATTCTTAGTTATCAGAGTAACTTGTGTACCTCGACCGAAGTCAGCCCAAGTAATTGCCTTGATATATTGTATCATTTATCCTGATTGGTTGAGTTGATTGTCTGTTCAGTTAGCGCCATTAATAAAGAATGGAAGTTGATTGAATTGGTGTGTATTTGGGTACAATACACCAGAACTGGCGACGAGGATGGGATTATTTATCCATGCGAACATTTACGCTAGTGTTTGAAGGACCGTATGAGTTAAATGATTGATCCGAATTTAAACCGATGTGTGTTAAACGTCGTGTGACAGCAGTTGAATGCTGTATGAATTACGTCACGCCGGTTAAACGTTCGACAGCGTGGGTTTCTGACAAACAAGGGAGGCAACTCTTGTATACCAAGTGCCCGAAACGTACAACCTAAAACAATGGCTCAAACAATTGGAAAAATGGACTGTTTTGATGAAACGGTCGAAACATGGCCTATCTATATCGACAGATTAGACCAGTATTTTGAAGTGAACGAAATTCCAGAAGAAAAATAATTGCCAGCGTTGTTAAGTCTCATGGGACCCAAAACGTATGGGTTACTCCGAACATTGACGAAACCAGATTTACCTAAAACAAAAACATACACTGAAGTTTGTGAAATTTTAACAAGACACCTGTCACCCAAACCACTGCTGATAGCAGAACGATTTTGGTTCCATAAGAGATCAAATACCAGGTGAATCAATAAAAACATTTATGACAGTTTCAAGAAAACAAACTGAATTTTGTGAATTTGGTACTTTTCTAAATGAAGCCCTTCGACATATATTTGTTTGTGGTTTGATAAATGAGCAGATCCAGAAAAGATTGGTGTCTGAAGAAAACTTGACATATGATAAGGCAGTAAAGATTGCTGTAGCGATGAAATCAGCAATAAAAGATTCAAGTGAACTAAACTTCATTCAAAGCCTACCGTTCCTGTAAACAAAGTTTACAAATCCACACAGGGAGGAAAAAGTAATGAATCATCTGCTTTGCCGAAGTGTGGTAGATGTGGTTACCATGGTCATACACCTGACAAGTGTAAATTTAAAGGTGCTGCATGCTGACAGTGTGGAAAAAAGGGACATTTGCAGTCAGTGTGTAGATCGAAACCAGTTAAATACCCAGCCCGTAATTCCAGACCTCGCGTACCACAGAAAAACAGGAAGGTGAATATGATTAAAAATGATAGCATTTCATCTGAGGATGATATCCTGTATGACAGTGTTTCTCATATTGACATTCACTCTGTGGATAAGAAGGATAATGCAGTTATCAAAGTTTTTCCTAAGGTGGAAAATGTTGTTTTGGAAATGGAGTTGGATACAGGATCTGCAATATCTGCAATACCATTTGATCAGTACAAGAAACATTTTAGCAAGATGAAATTAGAGCCAACTGATTTAACACTGAAAACTTACACTGGGGAGATGTTTAAACCAGTGGGTGTGCTGAATGTAACTGTATGCTATGAAAACCAAACAGAACAATTAGATCTCTATGTAGTAAAGAGAGGTGGCGCTGCATTATTTGGCCGAGATTGGCTAAATAAAATTCATTTGGATTGGAAATCCATCAGATCTGTCAACAAAATGGAGAAAACATTTTGGACATCTGAAAAGGTGAAAAGTCTTCTTAAAGAATTCAAGGATGTTTTCCAAGATGATATTGGAAAACTTAAACATATGAAGGCGAAACTGGTCTTGAAAAAGAATGCAACACCAAAATTCTACAAGGCCAGACCTGTGCCTTATTCTCTTCGTTCCAAGGTTGAAGCTGAGCTAGACAGATTGGTACATGTCAACATAATCACTAGAGTGAAACATGGTGAATGGGCAACTCCTGTTGTTCCAGTAGTCAAACCGAATGGCGGTGTCCGAATTTGTGGAGATTTTAAAGCCACAGTGAATCCGCAACTTTGTGTGGAACAGTATCCCTTGCCTTTGATTACAGACATATTTGCAAACTTAGCAGGTGGTGAAAAGTTAAGTAAAATAGACTTGAGACAAGCTTATCTACAGATGGAGATGGATGAACAATCTAAACAGTTGTTGACAATCAATACACACAAAGGCTTGTACCAATATAACCGACTGATGTTTGGAATTTCATCAGCACCAGCAATTTGGCAAAGGGCCATGGATCAAGTATTGCAGGGTATTCCGGGAACACAGTGCATGTTGGATGACATGATAATCACTGGAAAGAATGACCAAGAACATCTGGATAATCTCAGACGTGTACTTGGCCGTTTGCAAGAATATGGACTGTGCGCCAATCGTGAGAAATGTGAATTCTTCAAAGACGACATAGTTTTCTGTGGGCACAAGATTGACAAAGATGGTCTTTACAAAACTAGAGAAAATTGATGCTGTTGTAAACGCTAAACGACCAGAGAATGTGAGTCAAGTGCGTTCTCTTCTGGGACTTGTCAATTACTACCATCGATTCCTACCAGATTTGTCAACAGTATTGTGGCCTTTGAATCAGCTACTGGAGAAAGACCACAAGTGGTGTTGGACTAAAGACTGTGAAAAGTCATTCCAAGAGATAAAGCAAATGATGGTTTCTGACCAAGTGTTAACCCACTATGATATGAACTTACCAGTGAAACTGGCATGTGACGCTTCATCATATGGAATTGGAGCAGTTTTATCCCACATTATGAAAGACGGATCCGAAAGACCGATTGCCTATGCTTCTCGTTCCTTGACCAGTGCGGAACAAAATTATGCACAAATAGACAAGGAGGCATTAGCGCTTGTGTGGGGTGTTAAGAAGTTCCATAAATACGTATATAGAAGGAGATTTACCCTAGTTACAGATCACCAACCACTTATTTCGATTTTCCATCCTGAAAAGTGTGTGCCAACCATGACAGCTGCTAGATTGCAGAGATATGCCTTGTTCCTTGCAGGACATGATTATGAAATTCAGTATAAGAACACTTCAAAACATTCAAATTTTGATGCCTTATCTAGGCTACCGTCACAGACTGTTGAAAGTGTGGAAGATCCTGTTGAGATTTTTCATATGTCACAATTTGAAGTGTTACCAGTCACCAGTGAAATGATGAAAAGAGAAAAAATCCGAGATAAGATATTATCTCAAGTATTCCAGGCAACCATGACTGGGTGGAAAGAAGAGGATGCAGAGGTTTTGAAACCCTATTATTCCAGACGTAATGAACTTACAACATTTCAAGGCTGTGTGATGTGGGGTACCCGAATTATTATTCCAACTAAATTGCAATCAGCTGTGTTGGATGAACAGCACATGGGACATCTTGGTGTGGTGAAAATGAAAACAATGGCCCGAAGTTATGTCTGGTGGCCTAAGATGGACCAAGACATCGAAAACTTAGCGAAACATTGCCAGGGATGCTGCAAGTTGAGAAACAATCCTCAAAGTGCACCAGTCCACCACTGGGAGTGGCCTTCTACTCCTTGGTACCGCATACATGTTGATTATGCAGGTCCTTTCCAGGGACACATGTTTTTGGTGATTGTTGACAGTCATTCAAAGTGACCAGAAGTGATTTGTACTAACTCCACCACATCAACACACACAATAGAATTCTTCGAACCATTTTCGCTCGAAATGGTATCCCAGTACAATTGGTGAGTGACAACTGTCCTCAGTTCAAATCAGAGGAATTCAAGATGTTCATGAAACAAAATGGAATATTACATTTAACATCAGCTCCTTATCATCCCGCGATAAATGGACAGGCTGAACGATACGTCCAAACGTTTAAACATGCTATGAATGCAATGAAGGAGAATAATGGATCAGTGAACAAGAAGTTGGCAAATTTCCTGCTATCTTATCGGAATGCTCCTCACTCAACAACAGGACAGACTCCAGCAAACTTATTCATGATGAGATCACTAAGATCACGACTAGATTTGTTGAAACCAGATGTCGCTACTCGGGTATACAACAAACAGCTCAAGCAGCTTGGAAGCAAACAAACCAAGTTACGGGAGTTTGAACCAGGTCAGCGAGTTTTGGCTCGTAACTATATGAATGGGCCAAAGTGGGTACAAGGAACTATTGTATCACGAAATGGACATTTGTCATATGAAGTCAAAGTTGGATCTGACATAATCTGGCGTCGACACATAGATCAGTTACTTAATGCCAACATAAAGGACACAGACACGAGTGTACCCAATCAAACACTTCCAGCAATTACTCCTCAAATGGATGTGTGCATTAGCGATTCTGAAGGTGATGTAATTATACCAGTCGTTTCAAACCGTGATTCCACAAATAGAGACAATAACATTGTTCCAGACATAGTTCCAGAAATGTCACCAGAATCTGTTCTAACAAAGACAAATGACCCACCTGAACGCCGATACCCGGTCAGAGCACGAAAAGCCCCGGATAGACTGAACTTGTAGAACTGTTTTCTTAAAGCAGCATATTTTATTATTTTCAAACAGACTATTTGAAAATTAAGAGTTAATCCAATTGTTGATGTTTAATTCTTTTATTTCAGGTTGGAACACTGAACATTTCCAATTTTAATAGTTTCCAAGTGGTACAAACTGAAGGATATTCAGAACTGTTTTGTTAGGGAGAAACTGTTAGTGGGGAGGAAGTGTTATATCGTTAGATAAATAATTCTTAGTTATCAGAGTAACTTGTGTAACTCGACCGAAGTCAGCCCAAGTAATTGCCTTGATAGATTGTATCATTTATCCTGATTAGTTGAGTTGATTGTCTGTTCAGTTAGCGCCATTAATAAAGAACGGAAGTTGATTGAATTGGTGTGTATTTGGGTACAATACACCACAATTATATCATTCCGTGAAAATCTAGCGGAAAATTAATAATAAAAAAATAAAAAATAAAAAGAGAGAAACTAACTTCGGACAGTACACAAACTAACAACAGAGCTTGAAGTTAATAATTTTTCACTGTTCTCCATTTTGAGGCGCCTTACGTAATTTTTTTTAAAGTTAATTTTACCGCAAATAAATATGACTACAGGGTTATTTTGCTGTCTTTAGACATATTTCAAATGCGCAAAATTGCAAGGGCAATACAACTCGAAATACATATTTTTATACCATTAACGCTGAGACTACTCCCGGGTCCCCCTGTAAATTTATGTAAGGTTTCTGTAACAACCACCCCTCACCCACCCCACCGCGACGTGATTTTACCAACATTATAATACATGTAAGGGGCCGTTCGAATATTACGCTATTTTGGTTAAAATTAGACACCCACCCACCCCCTTCTAACGCCCCGTAACGCTAGACCATACACCCCCCAAAATATTACGTAACGCTCGAAGATATACCCCCCCCGCCCCCAACACACAAAGTAACGTGGCAATGTTTATTTATACCCATGTGTACTATGATGACGTCATTAAAGTGACGTATTGCTGTACGATGGAAAAAAAAAAACCCGCGGGTTTTCACTTGCGCCATTTTAATTGATCACCATCATTGTTGACAAAGAAAAATTATACCAGACCCTAATTGAAGGGTACGGACGAGCTCACACAGAGTTGTCCAAAAAGACGATCCAACTTGAAGTTGCCAAAGTTTGGAAGGAAATGAAGAAGCAACCAGGCTCCGTGCTTATAAACCTTAAAGTCTAGACTTTAATAAAGTCCAGACTTTAAAGGGACATTCCTGAGTTTGCTGCATTGTAAGATGTTTCCGACTAATAAAATATTTCTACGATTAAACTTACATATTAAGTATACGTTTTTGTTTAGAATATCAGTGCCTGTATATTCAATGTGTTTCTGGTCGTCTTAATATTTGTAAGAAGCTCAAACTCGATTTTGTCTTCAAATAATTTCGTACGTACGAAAAAATATATTTTAGGAAATAAAATGAAATTTAACCTAGTACAAATATTAGAACGACCAGAAACACGTTCAATATACAGCCACTAATATTTGATGCAGAAAAAATATATTTGATATGTAATTACAATCGTTAAAAGGTCTCTGTTGGTCGATAACATCTTAAAAAGTGTAGCAAACTCAGGAATGTCCCTTTAAAATTATGACAACGCCATTCAAATAGTATGGCAGAAGATCTCACACAGCATGTCTCTACAAAGCTTCAAGAATGGAAACAACTTGAAATGAAACGCAGACGACGTTTGTTTTCTTTTTGGTCAACGGGAAACTATTATACATCGACTAAACATGATTTTTGTCAATAACGTCGTCAGTTTCGTTTGGCGTAAACATAAAATAAAATGTGTCGGAAATAACAAACACAATCAATTTTTATATGCAAGTCGGAAACATCTTACAATGCATCTTACCGCGAGACTCCGTGTATATTCAGTTATATATATATATATATTGGATTTATCCTGCGAAGGTTAGAATGAATGAATGAATGTTTAACGACACCCCAGCACGAAAAATACATCGGCTATTGGGTGTCAAAATATGGTAATGTAAACAATAAGGTGATGATCAACATCAATATAACAATTCAAGATTTAAATAAAAACAGTGAAAAGAACTGTGCAAAAATACAAATATCACAGACTTTTACTCAAAATTCAATTGTGCTGTATTGGCCATTCTCAAAGAAAATGTTACACCCCTGAACCACGGTGAGGTTTCAGCACGCGCAGGGGAAATGGCTAATACCGCGAGACTCTGCCGAGCGGCATTCGCCATTCGACCTGAGCAGGATAAATTCTATAATTTAAAAAAATTATGTTATTATATAGCCGGTCCTCATTTGCCAAGTCTCTATACACAGCGGTCGTTTATATAAAATTTTCTAAAATACATTATACGGTTGTCGTATATACAGCATCATCACTACGAGTGTGTTTTGCCGTATTTTTTTTATGACTTTTCACATGAAGACTTCCAAATTTTAAAAATGAAGCGTGTCATGGAATTCCCTCGATCGTAGTTCAATTAAAATGTTTTGGATCAAACAATAACTACATTTGGTATTCCAAATGAATGTAATTTCCATTTATAATCCATATTTAGAGAAATAAGGCCCACTAAATCCATGATTGAGCGCCTTTAAAATATTTAAATAAATTAACATTTTCAACTTTATATTTATCGTTAAGTTGTTACATTTTATGTCGTTGCATAAGGTGGACTATATTTTTCCGCGTATGATTAAATGAGTTTGTAGTTGAAATGTTTACGGGACAAACACACACACACATATATATATATATATATATATAAAACATCGCTGCTCCCATAAAGTGAAGGGACATATACCCCCTTACCCCCCCCCCCCCCCTCCCCCCTCCGCTTCTTACGCCAGTGTGAGGTATAGATTAGGCAATTCCAACCCTCGGGACAGAATGTTTTTGTAAGGGCCTCGGTAAACTTCGGTCGTCAAGACATTTTGTCCCTCTGGTTGAATTGCTTTATCTATATCTTACAACGGTGATATATTATATTAATCGTTAACGGCAGAGAGATAATAACCGTCCAAATGTCCGTCTAGCTCTCGAACGGCAGAGTACTCTTGCTAAGATGTCACATACTATATCGTCGCCTATATCGACTTGGATAATATCTCCTGGGGCAAAACGCATGTAATTTTCGCAGGCTGCCATTTAGTGTCATCGTTAATTAATTAAAAAATTATTATTATTATTTTATTTTATTTTATTTTTGGGGTGGGGGGAGAGGGGTGGTGGGGTGGGGGTGTTTTCTTTCTTTGCCTGTTTCCCGTCAAATAAGATACACGAAAACAAAAATAAGTGTTAAAATCGCGATACCGTAAAACTGTATCATGGTTCATGAAACATCGCGGTATACCGGTTTATCGTTGCGGCACTATTAAAAAAAGACTAGATCTCGTCTCAGTAACCGTTATTTTTCGTGTGCGTTTTAAAAAAACCCATGCATTACGTGGTACCGGTATTATAAACACCAGGAAGACCAGAAACACTTCGGTTGTAAAAAAATTGATAATTTATCAAAACATAAAATACAATGGAATAACCTCCGATGCCAAGGTCACAATAACGCAGTACAATGAAAATCTAACATTAGAAAATTGTATATAAAACATATTTCAATGTACAGAATGTACTGTACTACATTGTATATTTATAATGTTACTAAGTGATTAAGATATGTGTATATTAACTAAACGTTTTATTATCGTCATTAGATTGTAGTTTAGAATGAACAAGCATGTCTTGAAGATTGAGGAGTCTTATATAAAACAGTGGCACAGGAAGGTGACAAAAAGTGTGTGTGTGTGTGGGGGGGGGGGGGGGCGAGCACACCTTTATATTTACACACTTTTACACTATTATAAAGCAAATCTAAAGCAAAATATCTGAAAAGTGGGAGGCACATGCCCCCCCCCCCCCCCCCCCCCCCCGCTTCCTACGCCATTGTAAAATCTCAATGTCTAGAATACTCGAGTTTGTTAATTTATGGAAAACTAATTTGACCACAATTTATTCTAAGGCATACTAAAATGTGTTTTCTTACAGCGTACATGTTGCAAATGTTCTTCATAGAAGTATTTTCACAAAACCCAGAAAAATGTCCTAATGCGGTTCCTGAGATTTGTCTACCCTTGTCTAAAAGTCCTCTGCCGATGGAACAGACAACAACCTTGACCTGTGATAAACCATCCAGAGGTCGATTCCTCCGCATACACTCGGTGACCTCTTTTATACCTTTGGAAATGGCCTTCTGTGAAGTTGAAGTATACACCGCACCTGAAAATGGTATATAATTACTTTTTTATTTATAGTTCTAAAAAGGATTGTACCACGCGTTGGTGTCGGTCCCTTTGATTTTACCCGTGGTGTTTTCCATAGTTAGACTGAATGGCTGAAGAACGCCTACAGGTCACATAGGAAGTAAATTAGAACATTGTTTTAAAAAGTAACACTTTCACTAACATTAATAATAAAAATAAGAACATAGAAAGTGCATGGACAAAAGACGGAGTGATGTTTGCAAAACTAAAATCAGAGGAAAGAGTGAAAAAGATACTGGAAATGAATGATTGTCTGCCTGCGTCATGAACGTGTTTCCAACATTTCGACGATGGTTTAATGTTTTTGTAAACGCCATGTATTCCCGGACTACCTATCGCAGAACACTAGCTAGCTTAGTTCTTTATTCACCAATATATATATATACTGAACAAAAAAAGAAACTTCCGATTTGTACATGTAGTATTTGTTGTGTTAAAGAATTCATTGTGTAATGAAATTATATAGGTCGTATTAGCCTTGAGCTGTATTATCAGGATTCATGAAGTTTATCGATTATTTTTGCACTGTTAATCGTCGACAACGTGAAATTTAATTTGCACGTGCATGCATGATTCTACATGTCCCGTGTAGTATTCGGTCAATTTGTTTTACTTGTCTTACTGACATTGTTGTCAAGTGAACGAAAACGCTTCAAAATTTGTAAAACAATTAACGTTTTTTACATTGTAGCATGTTTAGTATGCCAAGAATACCCAATAATTTACGCGAACGGGCGATTAGCATGCTTGATGCTGGCATGTCGACAGAAGACGTCGCAAGGCATGTTGGGAGTTCTAGTCGAGCGATACGAAATCTTCGCGTAAGATTTCGAACGACAGGAAGCACCAACGACTTGCCACGTCGTGGACGTCCGCGTGTTACAACGCGTGGTCAAGACCGCTATATCATGAACACGCATTTGCGCAATCGATTCCAAACTGCCACTGCTACTGCTGCTAACACACATGGGCTTCATAATAACCGAATCAGTGGGCAAACTGTTCGTAATCGTCTGCGGGAGAACGGTTTACATGCACGATGTCCTTACGTCGGATGCGTTTTAACGCAACGTCATCGTCTAAATCGTCTTAATTGGGCACGTATACACACTCGTTGGATACGGCGACACTGGAATACCGTTCGTTTTTTCGGATGAATCCAGATTTTCTTTACAACGTGGTGATGGCAGGGTGCGCGTCTACCGTAGGAGAAATGAACGCTATGCTTACTGTTGTGTTCTTGAACGAGATCGTTTCGGGGGTGGGGGTTGTGTCATGGTCTGGGCAGCCATTACCCATGGTTATCGTTCACCACTAGTCGTCATTGATGGCAATTTAAATGCTCAACGTTACCGCGATGACATTCTCGCTCATCACGTCATTCCTCTGTTCCATAACAACACCAACATCTCGATTTTTCAGCATGATAATGCCACCTCTCATACAGCTAGAGACACTGTAAATTTTCTTAGGACAAATAACATTGATTTCATTGATGACTGGCCCGCTAAAAGTCCGGATCTCAACCCCATCGAGCATGTCTTGGATAGTCTGGACAGACGATTGAGGCGTCGTCCCAACCCACCCGCTAACGTCAACGAACTTCGTCAAGCGCTCATTCAGGAATGGAACAATATTCCATAGGCAGAAATCAACAATTTAGTCAATTCTATGCGCCAGCGATGCACTGTAGTGGTCAGTTCAAGAGGTGGCCATACCCGTTATTAATTTTTTTTTTTTTTTTAAACCCCTACCACACTTGGTCAAAATTTCTCCCAATTTCTGTTAACCTATGGCCATGATTTTTGCACCAAAAGATGCATCATGGAACACTCTTTAAACGCATATATAACAATTATTCCCCCGGTTTGTTTTCATCAAGTTATGTTCAAGCAAAGTTAGCGGAAGTTTCTTATTTTGTTCAGTATATATATAATTGACACTTTGTGTGTATGTTTGTAGGCCTGTGTTTTCGTGTACATATCGGTGTGTGTGTGTGTGTGTGTGTGTGTGTGTGTGTGTGTGTGTGTGTGGATATATGTATGCATGTTCATGGGTGAATGCTCGTAAGATAATTGTGTGTACTGATGTTACTATGCTGTTATATCTGTGTATACGCGCACTTGTGTGTGTATGTATGCGTCCGCACCCGCACCTATACCTTTGCAGGATATACTAATTATATACCCATGTGCATTTATCTGTCTTTATAATTATGTGCTTTTTTCTTCTTTTGTTTCTTTTTTCCCCCTTTTTTATGTATTGGCATGCGCATTATGTGTGTGTGTGCACGTACATGCATGCGAGTGTTAATATGTGTCCTTTTGGGCCAATATAATGGAGGTAATCCCATCAGCTAAACGAAAAACTAATTTATATACTTTTTTGCACAGAATATACTTAATCTATTAATATCAGCCTCAAAAGGGAACATTGATACATGTATATATGTAAATGGAGAAAGTCGGATATGGTGATGGTTCCGTACAATAACTTAAATTACTGTTTTTATCCGATAGTATTAGGACCATCTCCATTATTATCTTTATTAATATTATTACTACTAAAAACGGTCTTGCATCTGCTTATATCTATTAATGGATATGTGGTGACTCTTCACGTTTTTTTTTAAATTTTGTATTTGCTGTCAATATGATCAAGGGTTAGGAGACCCTTTAAGTGGCCTACATGGTTATTTTAATGTTTAATTTACTTATTTGTTATTTACTTTCATTCCCTATCTTATTTGTGATTCCCTTTTTTACAAATCCTTTTCTCGCTGAATGTCTGCCTTGTTCAAAAGCAAGAGGATATAAAAGTTACTTATTTCATTTCTGCCCTCTGAAACTTTCATTTTCAAGCAAGCTAGATACAACATCATTAAAATATATATACAAACATATTAACCAAAATGTAACATGGCATATTTACAAATCATGACATTGAACTGTCAGGGACTCAGAGATCCTGAGAAACGAAAAGATGTTTTGAACTACCTAAAATGCAAACACTTTGATATTTACTGCTTACAAGATACACACTTTACTCAGGATTTAGAACCTTATATAGAAGCTCAATGTGGATACAAATGTCTGTTTAACTCTTTCACTTGTAGAGCTAGGGGAGTTGCAATAATGTTAAATAATACATTCGAATACAAAATAAAATAAAAGCAGATAATTCAGGAAACTTTATAGTACTGGATATAACGGTGAACAAAGAGCGAATAACATTTATTAATATATATGGACCAAATAACGATATCCCGGACTTCTTTTCTAAGTTTTTACTAAATATAGAAGAATTTGATAATGAGTATTATATAATATGTGGTGATTTCAATTTAGTACTTAATCATGATCTTGATACGAAAAACTATTTACATTGTAATCATCCTAAAGCACGTGAAAAACTCCTAGAAAATATAGAAGCATTTGATTTGAAAGACCCTTTTAGGGATTGATATCCAATACTTGGAGAAAATCAAACCCATTAAAATTGGTAAGACTAGATTTTTTCTCTCATTTCAAATAATTTAATACCACATGTTGTAAAGGTTTTAACTGACAATAGCTACAGGTCAGACCACTCTGGTGTAATATTGTATTTGAAACTAAATACAATCCAAAAAGGTAAAGGGTTATGGAAATTTAACAATTCACTATTGACGGACAAATATTATGTAAAAATTATTAAAGGGACATTCCTGAGTTTGATGCAATTTTTAAGATGTTATCGACTAACAGAGACTGTTTAGCGATTGTAATTACATATCAAATATATTTTTCTGCATAAAATATTAGTGGCTGTATATTACATGTGTTTCTGATCGTTCTAATATTTGTACTAGGTTAAATTTCATTGTATTTCCTAAAATATAATTTTTTCGTACGTACGAAATTATTTGAAGACACAATCCAGTTTGGGCTTCTTACAAATATTAAGACGACCAGAAACACATTGAATATACAGACACTGATATTCTAAACAAGAAAATATATTTAATATATAAGTTTAATCGTAGAATTATTTTATTAGCCGGAAACATCTTACAATGCAGCAAACTCAGGAATGTCCCTTTAAGGATGTAATAAATAATATACTTTAGCAATATGCTGTTTTAATTTATAATGCAGATAACTTAAACTCTATTCCAAAAGTTGAAATACAGTTTGTAATAAATGAGCAACTTTGTCTTGAAACACTGCTGATGGAAATAAGAGGGAAAACAATATCCTTTTCGGCGTTTAAAAAGAAGAAAAATAATAAACTTTGTGAAGATATAAAAGAATTAGAAGACAACGATAACAGTAACTTTAAAGTATTAGAATTAGTATTAAAATTCCAATTTTACCCTAACTTTAAAGTATTAGAATTAGTATTAAAATTCCAATTTTACCTTTCAAAATGAAAATTCTACTGAACACAAATGCAGGATGTAAAGATCTGTACAATATGTTGAATAACAAAACATAAGCAAAAAGCAAAAATGTAGTTATGTTTGGAATGACAGATGGTGATCTAAGATACGTAGTAAACTGGATAACTGTCAATATAAAATATTACATTTACAACATGAAAATACTTAAACAAACTTTGAACAAAAAGGCCATTAAAAATATCCTGAAAACTAAATTCCAAATAGAATGAATGAATGAATGTTTAACGACACCCCAGCACGAAAAATACATCGGCTATTGGGTGTCAAACTATGGTAAAATGCAACAACAGTGTGATGATCATCATCAATATAAAAATTGAACAGTTAAATAAAAACACAATGTAAAGGACTGTGTAAATATATCTTTTCGAATTGCTTTCAGATGGGTACACTCCACCAAAATATGGCGTACTGTCAGAGTACACTGACAGTGCTTACACTGAGGTGGAGGATCCTTCTTCAAAATAAATGAATGGGTCAAATAGGTATGACCGATGCGATCACGAAATTCCAAATAGAAAGATGTATTTATTTTAAAAATTGCCAGTATGACAAATTTAATGAACATTGGGAGAAATGGTTGAATCTTTTTGCTTGAAAATCAGAGAATTAATTGATACTACTTTCTTCAATCTCATAACTGCACATTTTGTTAACCTAAAAGAAAATCTGGGCTTGCTTGAATATACGAAAACTTCAGAAAACCAATATTAATCTACAATACGAGTAAATAATACATGCTTCTTTCTCTCTTGTTTAGACCGGCCTCGGTGGCGTTGTGGTTAGGCCATCGGTCTACAGGCTGGTAGGTACTGGGTTCGGATCCCAGTCGAGGCATGGGATTTTTAATCCAGATACCGACTCCAAACCCTGAGTGAGTGCTCCGCAAGGCTCAATGGATAGGTGTAAACCACTTGCACCGACCAGTGATCCATAACCGGTTCAACAAAGGCCATGGTTTGTGCTATCCTGCTTGTGGGAAGCGCAAATAAAAGATCCCTTGCTGTTAATCGGAAAGAGTAGCCCATGTAGTGGCAACAGTGGGTTTCCTCTCAAAATCTGTGTGGTCCTTACCCATATGTCTGACGCCATATAACCGTAAATAAAATGTGTTGAGTGCGTCGTTAAATAAAACATTTCTTTCTTTCTCTTTTTTAGTTTCTGTTTATCTTTCCTCTTTTCCCCACCATTCATTTCATCTGTCCATTCTCTCTCCCATGTCCCCATCAGATCAAAACCATTATTGTATTCATATTTATGTATTGTTTCTAAACAAATTCAAATGTATGTAACTAGAAGTTGTTTCAGTAGTGTATAAAAATATTGTAAAACCATCAACATTTTAAATATCGCAATTTAAAATGATCTATTTAGTTATCTCTTTAAGAATAATGGAAAATGTTTTTAAAATATAATTATTTAATGTAATTGATTAATAAATTTTAACTAGAAGTTGTTTCAGTAGTGTATAAAAACATTGTAAAACCATCAACATTTTAAACATCGCAATTTAAAATGATTTATTTAGTTATCTATTTAACAATAATGGAAAAAACAGTATATTTTAATATAATTATTTAATGTATTAATGTAATTGATTAATACATTTTAATTTAATATATTCTCTATATTGAAATTAACTTCCATAATATGCGATGTATGAATGTACATATATACTCTTCAAAAGAAGAAACGCAAAACCACATTGTCGTAACATTTGGAGAATTGATTTAATTATTGAATGGTGAGTCCGATAATTACCACATGTTGCAGGATTGTTCACAATTCACTCTAGTCCATTGTGAGTAAGTGATAGGACACACCACCAAGGTCAAGGTCATCTGGAGTCAATACCGGGTGTGGCCTCCGCGTGTGTTGACAACTGCCTGGCACCGCCTGCCCATTGAAGCAACCAGAGTACGGATGACGTCCCGGGGGATGGTGGCCCACTCGGCCTGCAAGGCTGCTGCCAGCTCGGGCAGGGTCTGGGGCTGTGGTTGTCGCTGTCGGAGGCGTCGGTCCAACTCGTCCCATAGATGCTCAATTGGGTTCAAATCCGGTGATATCGATGGCCAAGGAAGGACATTAATGTTATTGTTCTGTAGGAAAGCCGTTGTGAGACGTGCTGTGTGAGGCCTGGCGTTGTCATGTTGGAACACTGCGTTGGCGTTGGCCATAACTGGAACGATGTGTGGCCGGAGGATCTGGTCAATGTAGCCCTGTGCATTCAGGTTGCCCTGCACGTGGACCAGGTCAGTTCTGCCAGTGTGTGAGATGGCTGCCCACACCATGACACTACCCCGCCGAATCTGTCCACTTCCTGCACGCAGTTTGCCGCATAACGTTCACCACGACGCCTATACACGCGACATCTTCCATCATGACGTCGGAGCAGAAATCGGGACTCGTCACTGAACCACACCTGTCTCCATCGCAGTTGAGGCCATTGTCGATGAATCTGGCACCACTGCAGTCGGAGTCGACGGTGTTGTGGTGTTAAGATGACACCTCGAACTGGACGTCTGGCACGAATTCCTACCTCACGTAGGCGGTTCCGTACGGTCTGGTCGGATATCCTGCGCAAACCTGGTATTGCTGCGGCTGTGGAGGTGGCAGTAGTCAATCGTTCCCGAAGGTGGCGTACCCGGATGTAGCGGTCCTGCCCGGGGGTAGTGACCCGTGGTCGACCGGATCTAGGGAGGTCACGTGTTGATCCATGTTGCTGGTAACGGTCCCACAGTCTGGAGATGGTGCTTGGGGACACATGGAATGCCCTGGCAACGGCCGTTCTGGATTCGCCTGCGTCTAGTCGGCCGATGGCATTGTTTCTCTGCGGTTCACTGAGACGTGGCATGTCCTGGATTGTCAACTGTCGGCCAGATACAGAGGCCAGGCAAGCGAACACCCTGCACTTTTATACTGTCGGTGTTCATGTTGCATGTGCAGACAACGCACGTGCAGTGGTGACATGGTTTGCACGTGGCTGCGTTTTTGCGAATATTCACATTTTGGAACTTTATTGTACAGTAGCTGCGTTTTATCGAATGTAACCGTGGGAATGTGTTTGGGACATGCAATGACCTTATATTCACAAAGCATGAACCGGTAGGAAACATAAAATCGGAGTTATAACCCATTTGTACCCTTTTGCGTTTCTTTTTTTGAAGAGTATATATATATATATATATATATATATATTCTGTCTTTAATACAAAGTGGCATAATTTCGTATCACAGTCAAATTTTACATGAGTATGTGACAATGTTCTTGCTATGGACGGACGGCAGTGGAGGAGTTTTCGTCACCAAACAGCGTCGTACGAGGGCGCTGAAATCAGTACCATGTGTGGCCACCAGCAGCAGCAATCACTGTGCAACATTTTCTTGGTATAGACTGAATGAGTCTCTGAATCCGGGCACGTGGAATCCTAGCCCATTCTTCCTGCAGTGCATGTGACAGTTGCGGACGCGTCTGAGGCTCCGTATCACGCTGGCGTACACGTCTGTCCAGTTCGTCCCATAGATGTTCAATGGGGTTGAGATCTGGCGATCTTGATGGCTATGGCAGCACATTAATGTTCTCATTCTGTATAAAATCCATTGTTACACGTGCCGTATGCGGCCTAGCATTGTCCTGCTGAAAGAGTTCTCTTTGTCGATCCAAAATGGGAAGCATATAACGGCGAAGAATGTCATCCCGGTAACGTACAGCTGTCAGGTTGCCTTGTACGAACACAAGTTCACTTCTGCCGGTGTATGAGATGGCTCCCCACATCATGACACTCCCTCCACCGAATCTGTCAACTTGGGCGACGCATTTGTTGACAAAACGTTCATTGCGGCGTCTGTAAACACGTTGTCGTCCATTACGTCGCTGTAGAAGGAAACATGATTCGTCGCTGAACCATACTCGCCGCCAGTTTCCCAAGTTCATCCCCTGTACATTTGTGCACCAGCGAACACGTAAATGTCGATGTTGATGTCGCATGACGGGGCCAACATACGGTCTCCTAGCCCATAAACCAGCTTCTCGAAGTCGGTTCTGAATGGTTTGTGCAGACACCTTTCTTAAACCAGGTATGCGTCCAGCAGTGTTCGTTGCTGTGGCAGTTCGGTGACGCAAGTGCAGAACCAGGATGTAGCGATCTTATGCTACAGCTATTATGCGAGGTCTTCCACTTCTGGGCCGGTCTTCAGCTGATTGAAATTGCTGGTACCTGTCCCAGAGACGTGAAATGGTGCTCTGATGGACGTGCGACTGCTGACTGCGATTCACCTAACTGGAGGCGGCCTATGGCAATGTTTTGATTCGGCAGGCTTAGTCTTGGTATGTTGTAACTCGTCTACGTCGAAATGGAAATGAGGCATCATTGCGAGCATTGCAGCTTTAAATACCTATCATTACCCCAATCTTTTTCCAGAGTTTCACGTGCATTCGCCAAAATCTGACCATTTCACGCCGATTTCCTGCAATTGTCGCACAAGGTGACACGACGTGCGTTAAATTTGTTTTAGGGTGCATTTGGGCATGCTGTCCCATTCCAGAAAAATTAACAAACATGGTCATTCAGCAACATTGTAAAAAAAAACCCGACATTTTTTAAAATGAAACACTTTTCTTCTTTCCCTATCACCTATGTGTTTGTTTTTTGACAGAGTATATAATATATATATATATTCGTATGTCTCTTCATAACATAGGGGTGTAGCCCATTGATAACGCGTTTACTCGATGCTGGCTACAAGATGGACACACTCAAATATCTGTGGCTCACCATCTAAATGTAAGCCAAAGCGTTATCGGTAGACTCTGGCAGAGGTTCAGGACGACTAATTCTATTGAGAATCGCTCCCATTTTGGAAGACCACGATCAACAACAGCACGAGAAGACCGTTTCCTGATGATAACGGCGTTGCGGAAGCGTTTTGTGATCAACTCAGAGCTGCTACAGGCAACAATGTGTCTGACCAGACCATTAGGAATCGTCTGCGAGACCAAGGTTTGCGATGTCGGCGTCCTGTAGTCCGACCACAGCTACTTGCCCGTCACAGAAGGGCTCGCCTTCATTGGTGCAGACGTCATATCCGGTGGAACCGTGGGTAATGGGCAGAGACATTATTCACAGATGAGTCACGGTACTTGCTCCAGTTCAATGATGGCCGAGCTCGTGTTTACCGTCGTCAAGGAGAAAGATTTGCTGATGTTAACGTTGTTCAACATCTACTATTTGGAGGAGGAAGTGTAATGGTGTGGGCGGGCATATCCATGAATCACAGAACCCCTCTGTACATCATTAATAGAAATTTGACTGGTCAGCGTTATCTCAACGAGATTGTTCAACCTTTTGTAATTCCACTTCTGCAGCAGATTGGACCAGGAGCTTGGTTCCAGGACAACAACGCAAGACCTCATTGTGCCAGGGTGGTGACCGACTTCCTGCAGCAGCAGAACGTTCAGCACATGGATTGGCCTGCATATTCACCCGACTTGTCACCCAATGAGTGCGTGGGATGAACTAGGGCGGCGAGTTCGATCACATCACGTCCCTTCCGTCAACCTCCAGCAACTGGCTCAGCAATTAGTTGCAGAATGGCAAGCGATTCCTCAACGTTATTTCCAACGCCTGGTTAACAGCATGCGCCAACGTAGTCAAGAATGTGTGAATGCTAATGGTGGCTATACCAGTTACTGACGCTTCTACTACATGTGTGAACATCATTTTTGTGGGTGCATGACTTTCTCCATCTGGGTAGTAAACTAATTTCCAAGCAAAGGTTTTTTTGTTTTGTGTTTTCTGTTCTTGAGACATCAAATAAATAATTTGTCATTAGTTGTCACAATTTTAGCATATTAGCTTATTTTTATTTGCACAAATATTTTTGATGCGCGGTCGGTTTTGGGGTCGAATCCCGTCAGTGGACCCATTGGGCTATTTCTCGCTCAAGCCAGTGCACCACGACTGGTACGTCAAAGGCCGTGGTATGTGCTATCCGGTCTATGGGATGGTGCATATAAAAGATCCCTTGCTGCTAATCGAAAAGAGTAGCTCATGAAGTGGCGACAACAGGTTTCCTTCCTCAATATCTGTGTCCGACGCCATATAACCGTAAATAAAATGTGTTGATTGCATCGTTAAATAAACCATTTCCTTCTAATCCTACTACGCAAGCACCTCCAGCAAGAATCTCAAGCAAGCAGTCAATCCACTGAGCTAAATCCCACCCCGTGACTATTATAATGTGAAATCATTGCTTAGTGATTACAGGAAGGGTTGTTATTTTATGTGGTTATATTTCGGTATGAATTAAAACAGAGAAATACAACCAAAAAAAAAAAAAAAAAAAAATTACTTTGCTTAGTTCTAAAAATAAATTATTTAGTCATAATGTCATGAAGTGAAATTACTTTTAAAACTTATTTTCATTTTACCAAATAACTATATTGTACTGTAAACGAAAACACAGTGTTAGTAGTAAGGGGGCCTGTTTGGAGGCATGACCTACTTTCTCGTGACCTTGGCCTTGGTATGAGTCATAGCATGACCTACTGACCTACTTTCTTGTGACCTACTGACCTACTTTCTCGTGACGTAACTGACCTACTTTCTCGTGACGTAACTGACCTACTTAGACTAGACCACCGCGTGTATAAAAAGTTGCGCCATTCCGAGCTGAACCACAAACATTGCAGCTGTTAGATAACTGTATCGGACTGTCATTATTTGATTGTGAGGAAGATTCACCGAGAAAAAACAAAGTAAGTATGTATTATAGTTTATAAATTTAACTACTATAGGGATAAGTATGAATTGGTGGTAGAAAAATAATTATACAATAAATGTGTATTTAACGATGTAAAGGTGATGCGTTTATTTTTAAGCTCAGAAATGTGTCCCCCTAAAAATACAAAACACATTTTAATATAATAAAAGTTTTACCAACGTTATTTGAAGACTGAACACCATTTTTCGCATATCACAGGAATGCTTTTGTCGCACTCGACACAGCTACAAAATAATTGCTGTATACTGGAGATAATGAAACAGTTAACAAACTCTACTTTCCTAATCAGCCGACGGTCGAGTTAGCTATACCCAGGTTATTATTGGCCAAACATCATAACACAGTTTTATTTTATTTTTTTATTTGAAGTATTGTTAGCAATGAATTTATAATCGTCATACTATGATGCGAGCAATCAAGTCCCGTTAACATTCCCATATGGTAACTTAATTACCGTGACACATTTTAAAAAGATAACAACACCAGATGTCCCGCTCCTCGTCGTGGGTACAGACTCGGCATCGGGTCCCGGCCTTTGATGGTGGTTAGTATCCACGGAGGGGGTGACTAAACCTTCATTAGATAAAGGCACTTTAAGTCAATGCGACTGACTGCCTAACACTAGATTTATTGTAACGCTCCAGAGGAACCACAATGGACGCGGGAAAGCGCTCCTCCCCCTGGGTGGATAATGACATCATTGTCACCTATCGAGATGTTAACATACACACGCTAACGACAGTGGACAATACTTTTACAAATAAGTGGCGTTCTTTAGTAAAGACCATGAAATAACAGGTGCCGGAATACAGGTACACAGCTTTAACTAATTAAATATGTTTTATTGTTAAAGGGATATTCCCGAGTTTGCTGCATTGTATGATGTTTCCGACTAATAAAATAGTTCTACGATTAAACTTACATATTAAATACATGTTCTTGTTTGGAACATCAGTGTCTGTATATTCAATGTGTTTCTGGTCGTCTTAATATTTATAAGAAGCCCAAACTGGATTTTGTCTTGAAATAATTTCGTACGTACGAAAAAATATGTTTTAGGAAATAAAATGAAATTTAATCTTGTACAAATACTAGAGCGATCTAAAACACGTTAATATACAGCCACTAATATTTTATGCAGAAAAATATATTTGATATGTACTTATAGTCATCAAAACGTCTCTGTTAGTCGATAATATCTTTAAAATTGCAGCAAACTCAGGAATGTCCCTTTAAACACCACCGTTCACCATTTCACCGCTCACCATTTCTCGTGACGTAAACAATGGAGCCAGCCACAAGACAATTAATTTGCGTATAATCATTATGACGAGCGAAAACACTGTCCTTATTCATCTACATAATATGAAGCTATTTACCTCCAAACAAGGAATTACCCTACCGTAACGTTTCGTTATGTAAATTAAATTTGAATTATTTCTATATACGTCTTGTTGTTTAATGGATAGAGCGTAAGCGCACGGCATGGACTAACCGAGTTCGCCTCTCAGTAGTGCAATTGTTTTTTTGTTTGTTTTTTTATAGTTTTTTCCTTCTTATATAAATCTATAGTTGTTTATTCTCTATTTGTTAGGTATACAAAACAAAATTTCACGAATATAGTAAGTAGGCCCGACTGAATGTGAATAAAAAATTGCGGTATTGAATTTCTAACAGTCACGCGTTTTAACGTGTGTGCGTGCGTGTGTGTGCGTGTGTGTGTGTGTGTGTGAAACACTCCCAGCCCATTGTTTTGAAGAAAGAACGCGTGACTGCAACTCAACGCTCCAACCTAACCTATGATCTTTTAACTGCATTTTAAACACAAGTATTTCCCTAGACTACAAGCCTTTATAGACAACCAGTGTATTATGTCTGGTATATCAAAGGTCGTGGTATGTGCTGTCCTGTACACACAACTCTTGCTACTATAAAGTAGCGGTAGAAATATTCAATCACAAATCTAGTCATAGAGTAAAAAACACAATGGTTTGGTTTTTCATTTATTTCTAAATTACAAATTACTGACATATATAAACTGGGGCACGCATTGGGTTACATCGAGAGGCCTTAAGGGCGACATGTGAATAATATTAGTGTTCATTTCACTTCATCTTCGGCCTCATCATCAGTATCATCATCATCAGTATCCTCGTCGAAATATTCGCCGATCTAGGAACGATACAGATTTAATTTAGAACGAATCTGTGGTCTGACATCTCGGTTAGGATTCACAGACTGTAGAAGCTTTAAATAACTTCCATTGTAAAGTCTTCATGTTTCTTTCGATGGCATCTTGGGACATGTTTTCTCTTGCTTTCGATATAGTCATGATTGATATCGAATTCACGTTCCACCATGAGACGAATGCCTTCGTTTTCCAGGTCGGACGACAGTTCTTCTTCTTTTTCATTTCCCTCCTCACACGTTTTAAATCGCAGATGTCGCTGCAAGTCGCTTCCGTCTTTAAAGACCAGACCACACGTATCGCAAGACTGCATCCTCTTGACTTTTTTCAGATAGGGTTCCACCTCATCTTCTTCTTCGTCGTCACTTTCGTAGGCGGGCATGCCTGGTAGTGTTCTTTTGAATGCGTTTCTTTGCATGTAGAGCTCTTTCTTCGTCGGTGGCTGCAACTCTTCTGAGACATTCGCCGTTACGTTCGTGCTTTTGTACCATTCGGACGGCCCCGTCTCTAAACCATTAGGTCGAAGGCGCCAATGTTCGGGCGTGGTCGGTTTCAAGTCCACCAAGAGATATCCGTAGGGCCTGTGGGTAGCTTCCTCAAACCGCTGCATGAAATGACGAGTATTTCCAGAATACATCTGCTGTGCCAAGGTTAGGACTTGCTGCTTGTCGATGGGGTTGCTGAACAGTGCCAGGTAATGACAGTTTCTTCTCTGTGTCGGGTCCTTGCTGTGATACAGGTTCTGGTTGATGGCGATGACGGATAAGTTTCTGTGGTGACTTCCTTCCGTGAACAGGTCGGTGATGCGAGGGTCTTTTCCAGCTGTAGACATCAGGTCGTCCAACACGATGAGATTTCTGACTCTCGAATCCAAATAACGATCCTTTTCCAAATTCTCGGGTATGCCTTGAACAAATTTCACTCGAGCAACCATTTTGATCGTATCATAGACGGGTTGCCATCGTTTGTAGAGCCAAACGATGCGTTGAGGCGATGGGAAGATCTTACCATCCCTCAACAATTTGTATACCAAAAATGTCTTTCCACACGACGTGGGTCCCGACACGATCATGGTGAAGGGATGTAGCAATGTTAGGGGATGCTGCTGCTGCTGTGGTGGTGGTGGATGCTGCTGTGGTGGTAGACCTTTAGTATGTTTTTGTTGAAAATGTCTTAACATGGCGTCTCTCCTCGAGAATGTGAAACCACATTGTGAACATGTGCTTTGCAGGATGACTCTAAATGAAATGACGATATCTGACCCACATAGTTCCTTTTATAGTTTATTTAGAAATGCTTCTGCAGTTTTGGGGCTTTCCAACCCGTACCACTTTGTTGTTGTTGTTTCCGTTTCAGATCGGCCTTGGCTTGCTCCACGACTTGCTGCGTTGGGGAGACCATGACAACATTGGGTGTCGGGGGCTTGTTCTGTTCCTCTTTTTCTTTTTTCCACGTGGAATCGTAGAGTTCTAGACATCGATCCACACTGTACATGATCTGACTTTTCCCACCACGTTGAATTTCGAAGTGAAGTTGAAGTTTGCCTTCTGCTTGCAATTTGTAGAAACGGGTCCACTTATCCACGTCGGGAACATACAATTTGTACTGGTCTGACATGTTGCTCCTCTGAAGGTTCTATCCTCAAATGATGATGGTTTTTAACAGACATCCTATTTATAGAGATCCTGCATATCTCCAGCGATCCGTGATCACTGACCATACTTTTTTTGCTTTCATCTGATCCAGGTGACTGTCGTCCATACTAATGAAAGTCAAACAGGTGTTGAGGTCTTTTATACCATCTGATATCGAACGACGTCTGCTTCTGTAATCCATGTATTGTACTTCTTAGGCCAGTGAAGCCATTTCACCAAGACTTCTTTTTTCTTGTTACGAGGTCTCTTTTTCATGATGTCTTGGATGCGGTATATCCGTTCTGGATGCTCTGTCACCTCTTGAAGTTCGGCAGCATAGAATGTCCCTTCGATGGCATCACCACTCCAATCCTTTAATTTGTACATGTCTTTACCTTGAGACCAGTATCTTTTCTCGACGGTAAATATTTCCCCAGACCATTTCTCTTGGTATTCCCGATCGAAGGTACCACGAAGATGACTGACTCGTACTTTTTCACCTATGTCAAAAGTAAACTTTCTTTTCTTTTTCTGGATTTTCTTTTTAGATTTGATCAGATACTACGACAGACGGACCTCTTCTTCATTCGTTTTGTTTACACTGATTGGTTTTTGACCTATCATCCTATGTATGGTATGATTATAACTATGGACGACTTTCTCTAACACATCCATGTACTTGTAAGTAAAGTGTTTTAACATATAGCAATACAGGCACATTTTAATGGTTTTAATGACCCGTTCTGCGTAACTGGCTTTGGTTTCATTGAGTGAAAACAACTGTGTTATACCGTGTGACTTTAATAATGCTTTGACCATATGGTTCTTGTACTCCGACCCCGAATCAGACTGAAACAGTTTGGGTTTTCTGAACTCTGACTTCCATAGATCTGTCAAAAGGTCTGTCACGTGTTTGCCCGTTTTCGATTTGAGCGGCAGAACCCACAAGTATCTGGAGAACAGGTCAATTATCACCATGAGATATTTCACCCCATCATTATATTTAGCCAAACTGACCATGTCCATCAGGTCGGATTGTCAGTGGCTGTCTAAGCCTTCCACCGTATATGTATTACGCGGAAACTTTCGCCTCACTTGATGTGTCATGGTATAGGTCTCTTGACCTTTCAACCATTTCTTAATCTGCGTTAGAGGAATTTTAAATTTATCCTCTGCTTTAACGGCTTGGTACAGTTTAACAGGACCTGCATAACTACCAGGATGTTTCGCATCGTAGTAAACAGATTCCAGGTACCGTTCCCATGGAGACATGGTTCTCGACTGACCGATAGATCATAAAGACATGCTATTTATAAACAACAGATTCGCAATATACAACACAAAATTTATTACTAAAACAGCAGAAATACACAAAATATATGACAAAACATAGCAAAAACATACAAGTGTTTCAAATGCGTCTGAACACATTGTTCACATAGGGACATCTTGGAGAGAGTCTGTAATGTTCCATCACCGGGTCGTCCATTCTCTGCCATCGGTAGGCTCGTAGCCCGCAACAGTAACAGACGACGGCATCGTGATCTCCCATGTAATAAAAACCAGCCTTGGCGAGTTCCCTCGGTTTCTGGCGTAACTGTATTGGCCACCACCCAAATATCTGCATCCGCGTGTAGACGTGGTGCATTTCGGGACGATGGCAGAACAGGCATCGTCTGTTTTATATTCTCGAGTGGCATCTGTTTGATCCACGGCTTCTTTAATTTCACCATCTTCATTTTCATCCATATTGACACAGGCAGCATCCGTTTGATCCGTGAAATGTTCTTCTGGTTTGGTAGCCATTCTTTAGATCGTATGTCTTTCTGAACATTTGCAGACCAATACGTCGTCCTCGTCGCTACTGCTGCTGCTACTAACACTGCTCGAATATCCCGATGCCATTTTCTTCGTTCCAGATAGAGTGCAACAAGACACAAAAATGTTAGAATCATAAAAACACGTCTGCTGCCTAGGACAGTCGTAAAACAAATGACGTTTATACCACAAACCACTTTTTATAGCCACTGATGGCAGTCGTTCGGGTTGCAGAAGTTACACTGTAGGAATCCCATCTGATTTTGATGGTCGTCTTGCATGGCGCAGGGCACGATCGAGTTCAGATCTGGTACAAAGTCACACATGACTGCGAAACAGTCTTTGAGTTTTTCCCATTGGTCCAAATGAAGAAACATTCCTTTCTTCGATGGCTTGATCGCGTCATCGCCCCACCACCACTGTCGAATGTCTACACCGACAATGTTTCTGTCCACGCTCACGTACACGTTGGACCCAATATGACGAAACAACTTCTCCTCTTTCCTTTCTTTTAAGATTGCAATGGTGTCGTCTATCTGGCTCTTACTCGTACACAGTTCGACCCAGTGTTTAAGGGTTAGTGCAATACCTCGTTTCGTGGGTAAAGTGGAATTTTCGTCGTCAAATGTCCTGATGTGAATGGCAATGTCCCCTTTCCACAGTTTGGCCACAACGTATACGTTACTTCCAAGTTCTATCTTGCATCTCGTATCGGTATTGCTTCCACTTGTCGAACAGGCCACGTCAAATGAATTCAGTTCTCGTTCGTAGAAAGTGAATGAAGTTACTAATGAAATACCCTGTATTTTATACTCTCGAGTCTGGTCTAAGTAGGTCAGTTACGTCACGAGAAAGTAGGTCAGTTACGGCACGAGAAAGTAGGTCAGTAGGTCATGCTATGACTCATACCAAGGCCAAGGTCACGAGAAAGTAGGTCATGCCTCCAAACAGGCCCCCTTACTACTAGTGTTTACCGCGTACTGGCCAACCGGCCACGTTTCATATCGTTAGACCCCTAACATTGCTAACTAAAACATCGTTATTTTGTTCTTTAGATCCAAGGCAACCACGTATGAAGGCTTCCATACTTAAACATATCGCGCCCACTCTGTGAAATTGGTCTGCGCTAACTCCCAACCTCAAAGCCCCCCCCCCCCCCCCCCCCCCCCCCCCCCCGCAGGCTTGATGTTATACATGTACGCCTTTAATGATATGATTAATTTTATAGCAGGTTGCGGTTATAGCATGCACACTGACATAAACACTCACTCACTCACATATTTAGTCTCCTGTCGGTCTAACCGGGGGGGGGGGGGGGGGACTCCCATATGTCGTCCTAGTGCTTCTATCTGCTGTCTGTCTGTCTGTCTGTCCGTCTGTCTGTCCGTCCGTCTCACATAGTTTTCCAAACGTTTTTTTTTCTTCAGAATGCCTCAAAATATCGAGATGGAATTTTATATATAGCTCTATCATAGCTCTTATAGATCGCATTCGACTTCCACAGTGATTTAATCATTTTCACAGAGTTATGACCCTTGAACGTAAGAGATACGAAAATGTGTTGGGCCCAGTAGGGGGCATGTATTACTTTAACAACAGTACTCTCAGGATGCATGCTATGATTTGTTTCAGGATGCAGTTTTCCACAAAGTTTCCCGCGCGTTGAATCATCTCGTCTGCTAAGTCAACAGACCGTGTTACTGAATGACACGACTCACATGGAATGTGCAGTGAAGTGTGACAGGAAAATCACGTGTTTGGCTTTCAACGTGAACGTCAACGCACGGCAGTGTGAGCTGATCGTCAATCCAAGTTTCAATGATTCCAAGCAGAGTGACCCACAGTGGAATTACTATGGGTCGGACTTGTGCTAATAGCCCGAGTACTCTGACATTCGAGAGCTAGACGGACATTTGAACGAGAGCGAGTATAGCCTCTATTAGAAACATACTTATCTGCCCTTGGTTTTTATCGTGCTAAGCGGTCCCAATTAGCTACTAAATTATTTCCGGCGCGTTACGCTCCAGTCGCTTGCAACAAAGGCCCTTTGTTACTGCTGAATTGTGGACGTTAATAAAGTTTTCTATTACTATTATTGTTCCTCAGATTGTGTGCAATCTCCTTCTTTTACAGAAAAGAAAATGTACAATATGTTTTGTGCTCAACAAAACACGTTAAAACGGCACCTTAATACAGTTTTAATATTAAATTTGCAAGTAATATGCATGTGTTTGTGTATATATCACTGTGTACGAATGGAAGTACATTAATTTGACTAAATGACTAGCTGCGATTTTTTGTACCGCTAGCTGCATTATTAATTACGACCTATGCAGTAGTTAATAATGAAACTAACGATACAGAAATTCACTTCCTCGACTAACGATAAGGTTTCTACTGTCTGACTCGCAAACAAATCGGAACAGCGAGTCCAGTGTCATTGTCAGACGGACATAGTGTAACGGACACAATTTCATGTGTAATTTAATAGTTACGATCGACTATCTACCTGCAGTTATTAATATTATGCACAACCATTAAGCATTCCATGATGTGTGTTTGTGTGTGTGTGTGTGTGTGTGTGTGTGTGTGTATATATATATATATATATATGTATATATATATTCACTGGCGTAGGAAGCAGGGGGGCAAGTGCCCCCCACTTTTCAGATAGTTTGCTTTATATATAAATATAAAAGTGGCCCCCCTCCCTACACTTTTTGGCTGTGTGTGTGTGTGCGCGCGCGCGCGCGCGTGTGTGTGTGTGTGTGTGTGTGCGTGTGTGTGTGTGCATACATACCCCCGCCTTGCCACCTTCATACGCCACTGGTATATGTACATAGATAAAACCTTTGTTTTAAATGTGCGTGTTAGTTTGGGTTATGTTTTTGGTTGTGCGTGTGTACTGGTGTGTGGGCTTGTTTTGTAGGCTATTGTTTATTTGGGGGCAAATGTATCATGCAAGACTAACATAAATATGTTCACACAGATATTTTGATGTGAACAAAGCAAGTACTGTTATTATAGGTAGATGTTTTTAGGTTAAACTATATATTTAGCGGTTATTACAGCAAAATTTACACTATATAATGCAATGTATATAGACCTAATCAATTTACAGCAAACGAAATATTTAGTAAAACAGGCGCATGTGCAGGAAATTGTGTAACTCGCTAGTGGCGTTTTTAGGGGAGGGGTCGGGTCATGCGTCCCCAGAAATACACTGAAAAAACTAAAAGCAACATAATATAGCACGTGGTGAAGGGGACTGTTCTGATCGGAATATTACATATAGTCCGTCCCATCCTACAAAAATGTTTTTGTAAATAATTTAAGTTTGGTTTGACGTAAAAATAAAAATAAAAGTTTTTTGGAAATAACAAAAATATACTATTTTTGTGTGTAATTTAGAAAACAAGCGACTCAGAAATAAATAACTTGTAAATTCCATAGTATGAAAAAAATGCGTTCCCCGTGGAACGCAGGCCCGTACGCAGGGGGTGGGGTGGTGGTGGTGGTGGTGGTGTGTGTGTGGGGGGGGGGGTCGAGGGGTGCGTACGCACCCCCTATAGTCTGTCGAGGTCCGTCCGTGGATGTGTAAAAAAAATAAAAATAGTCGGACGATATGACAAATTTACTACCCAGAATGCAGGAAAATGCATCTCCTGCTTTCTAGATTTAAAATCCCCCTAATAACTCCGGCCCTTTGGGCCGTCTATTACGCACCCCCCATATAAATTTCTGCGTACGGGCCTGCCGCATTATAAACATAATGTTTCTATTATCTATTACAACGGTGTTACTGTCACACACAATTCACTAAAACTGCAGGTGTGTTTGTATGTTTAAATGAAATTATGATAATTAATGTGAGGCGAGATTGCAGCTTTGACGCAAAAAAAAAAAAAAAAAAAAAAAAAAAAAAAATATTCCATGCAAGAAAACCGAAACAATCAGAGTGTGTGACAGCTCGCTAGATTCATCACCTATATTTAACACATGATCATACGGTGGCTACTACGTATTCATAAATCTCATAAATTGGGGGGGGGGGGGGGGGGGGGGTGTGTGTGTGTGTGTGTGTGTGTGTGTTATTTTACCCTAATTGTTCAAAATGTTTCTAAAGCATTTTATGGTTGAGAGAGAAATGTACACACCGTCTAATAAATTCACCACCTCCTGGACATTTGACATTTAAGATTATCGCATGCTAGTGGTGAAGATTCACCACCTCCTGGACATTTGATATTTACGATTATCGCATGTTAATGATGAAGAATCACCACATCCTGGACCTTTGACATTTACGATTATCGCATGTTAATGGTGAAGATTTACCACCTCCTGGACATTTGACGTTTACGATTATCGCATGCTAGTGGTGAAGATTCACCACCTCCTGGACATTTGACATTTACGATTATCGCATGTTAATGATGAAGATTCACCACCTCCTGGACATTTGACATTTACGATTATCGCATAATAGTGGTCAAGACCCACCTCCTGGGCATTTGACATTTACGATTATCGCATGCTAGTGGTGAAGTGGTGAAGATTCACCACCTCCTGGACATTTGACATTTACGATTATCGCATGCTAGTGGTGAAGATTCACCATCTCCTGGACATTTGACATTTACGATTATCGCATGCTAGTGACGATTATCGCATGCTAGTGGTGAAGATTCACCACCTCCTGGACATTTGACATTTACGATTATCGCATGTTAATGATGAAGAATCACCACATCCTGGACATTTGACATTTACGATTATCGCATGTTAATGGTGAAGATTTACCACCTCCTGGACATTTGATATTTACGATTATCGCATGTTAATGGTGAAGATTCACCACCTCCTGGACATTTGACATTTACGATTATCGCATAATAGTGGTCAAGACCCACCTCCTGGGCATTTGACATTTACGATTATCGCATGCTAGTGGTGAAGTGGTGAAGATTCACCACCTCCTGGACATTTGACATTTACGATTATCGCATGCTAGTGGTGAAGATTCACCATCTCCTGGACATTTGACATTTACGATTATCGCATTCTAGTGACGATTATCGCATGCTAGTGGTGAAGATTCACCACCTCCTGGACATTTGACATTTACGATTATCGCATGTTAATGATGAAGAATCACCACATCCTGGACATTTGACATTTACGATTATCGCATGTTAATGGTGAAGATTTACCACCTCCTGGACATTTGACGTTTACGATTATCGCATGCTAGTGGTGAAGATTCACCACCTCCTGGACATTTGACATTTACGATTATCGCATGCTAGTGACGATTATCGCATGCTAGTGGTGAAGATTCACCACCTCCTGGACATTTGACATTTACGATTATCGCATGCTAGTGGTGAAGATTCACCATCTCCTGGACATTTGACATTTAGGATTATCGCATGCTAGTGACGATTATCGCATGCTAGTGGTGAAGATTCACCACCTCCTGGACATTTGACATTTACGATTATCGCATGTTAATGATGAAGAATCACCACATCCTGGACATTTGACATTTACGATTATCGCATGTTAATGGTGAAGATTTACCACCTCCTGGACATTTGACGTTTACGATTATCGCATGCTAGTGGTGAAGATTCACCACCTCCTGGACATTTGACATTTACGATTATCGCATGCTAGTGACGATTATCGCATGCTAGTGACGATTATCGCATGCTAGTGGTGAAGATTCACCACCTCCTGGACATTTGATATTTACGATTATCGCATGTTAATGGTGAAGATTCACCACCTCCTGGACATTTGACATTTACGATTATCGCATAATAGTGGTCAAGACCCACCTCCTGGGCATTTGACATTTACGATTATCGCATGCTAGTGGTGAAGTGGTGAAGATTCACCACCTCCTGGACATTTGACATTTACGATTATCGCATGCTAGTGGTGAAGATTCACCATCTCCTGGACATTTGACATTTACGATTATCGCATGCTAGTGACGATTATCGCATGTTAGTGGTGAAGATTCACCATCTCCTGGACATTTGACATTTACGATTATCGCATGTTAATGGTGAAAATTCACCACCTCCTGGACATTTGACATTTACGATTATCGCATAATAGTGGTCAAGATCCACCTCCTGGGCATTTGACATTTACGATTATCGCATGCTAGTGGTGAAGTGGTGAAGATTCACCACCTCCTGGACATTTGACGTTTACGATTATCGCATGCTAGTGGTGAAGATTCACCATCTCCTGGACATTTGACATTTACGATTATCGCATAATAGTGGTCAAGACCCACCTCCTGGGCATTTGACATTTACGATTATCGCATGCTAGTGGTGAAGACCCACCACCTCCTAAACATTTGACATTTACGATTATCGGATACTAGTGGTGAAGACCCATCAACTCCTGGGTAGACGGATACCATCAACTCCTGGAGATTTGACATTTACGATTGACATTTACGATTTATCGGCATACTAATGGTGAAGATTCACCACCTCCTGGACATTTGACATTTCGCATGCGAAGATTATCGATTATCGCATGCTAGTGGTGAAGACCCACCACCTCCTAAACATTTGACATTTACGATTATCGGATACTAGTGGTGAAGACCCATCAACTCCTGGGTATTTGACATTTACGATTATCGGATACTAATGGTGAAGATTTACCACCTCCTGGACATTTGACGTTTACGATTATCGCATGCTAGTGGTGAAGATTCACCACCTCCTGGACATTTGACATTTATGATTATCGCATGTTAATTATGAAGAATCACCACATCCTGGACATTTGACATTTACGATTATCGCATGCTAGTGGTGAAGATTCACCACCTCCTGGGCATTTGACATTTACGATTATCGCATGCTAGTGGTGAAGATTCACCACCTCCTGGACATTTGACATTTACGATTATCACATGTTAATGGTGAAGATTCACCACCTCCTGGACATTTGACATTTACGATTATCGCATAATAGTGGTCAAGATCCACCTCCTGGGCATTTGACATTTACGATTATCGCATGCTAGTGGTGAAGTGGTGAAGATTCACCACCTCCTGGACATTTGACATTTACGATTATCGCATGCTAGTGGTGAAGATTCACCATCTCCTGGACATTTGACATTTACGATTATCGCATAATAGTGGTCAAGACCCACCTCCTGGGCATTTGACATTTACGATTATCGCATGCTAGTGGTGAAGACCCACCACCTCCTAAACATTTGACATTTACGATTATCGAATACTAGTGGTGAAGACCCATCAACTCCTGGGTATTTGACATTTACGATTATCGGATACTAATGGTGAAGATTTACCACCTCCTGGACATTTGACGTTTACGATTATCGCATGCTAGTGGTGAAGATTCACCACCTCCTGGACATTTGACGTTTACGATTATCGCATGTTAATGGTGAAGATTCACCACCTCCTGGACATTTGACATTTACGATTATCGCATGTTAATGGTGAAGAACCACCACCTCCTGGACATTTGACATTTACGATTATCGGATACTAGTGGTCAAGACCCACCACCTCCTGGACATTTGACATTTACGATTATCGGATACTAGTGGTGAAGACCCATCACCTCCTGGGCATTTGACATTTACGATTATCTGATACTATTGGTGAAGACCCATCACCTCCTGGGCATTTGACATTTACGATTATCGCATGCTAGTGGTGAAGATTCACCACCTCCTGGGCATTTGACATTTACGATTATCGCATGCTAGTGGTGAAGATTCACCACCTCCTGAACATTTGACATTTATGATTATCGCATGCTAGTGGTGAAGATACACCACCTCCTGGACATTTGACATTTAAGATTATCGCATGCTAATGGTGAAGATTCACCACCTCCTGGACATTTGACATTTACGAGGGAACAAAGTAAATTTTTAACCCATCTGGGTGAGATTGGTGATACCACGAGACAATATCCAACATATTCTGTGGGTCGGTCTCCACTCATCTGATTAGTTTATAGTGGTCGCCTGGACGTCAGACCGAAACCGTCCACTGAAGTTAACACCATATATATATAGATAACCACAGATGACATTTCGTGGAGAAAGCATGTTGGTACACGTATTAAAATGAGGAGGCATGGGGCACGTTTTAACCTCTCGATCCCTCTCTCTCTTGCTCCCATACCAGACTGTGGGCTTTACGTACAATGATTATTTCAGAATTTTCTTCTCTCTAATGATTAGTTGTTCTGTGTGTGTCTTTTATTCACATTTGTAGTTCCTACATGAATGTATATATTGGAGGTTGACAGCAGCTGAGTTGGCCATTTATATATTAATTTGAATTTTCAACGGGTAAGGGGGAGGTTATCATTACTTTAGGAGTTGGGATAATGACCTCCCTCCCCGCTTCCGGCTATATGTGTACTGTTGCCTTCTATCGGTCGTAAATAACTCATAGCACTGCCCCCCCCCCCCCCCCCCCCCGCCCAACCCCCAGTCATAGGCTAATCCGGCTCCCATCACTTGTGGTAACTGTTGACAGTGTATTACATTTACTAACTTTAACTAGTCATGTAAATATATAAATACATGCAAAAATATATATAAAAAAATCATTGTTGCTGTTACAAAGTGGGGGAACATGCCCCCCCCCCCATGCCCTCCCCCGCTTCGTACGCCAGTGCAATACATACATAATACACACATGGTACACACCTATATACCCATATTAGACGCACGTATATGCAACACACACGCTCACACACAATATACACATGATATGTAAGCATATGTAAACAAAGAAAGATGTGTTTTATTTAACGACGCACTCAACACATTTTATTTACGGTTATATGGCGTCAGACATATGGTTACGGACCACACAGATTTTGAGAGGAAACCCGCTGTCGCCACTACATGGGCTACTCTTCCGAGGCCGGTCATATGTAAACAAATGCACGCACATAAAAAAGAAAGAAAGAAATGTTTTATTTAACGACGCACTCAACACATTTTATTTACGGTTATATGGCGTCAGACATATGGTTAAGGACCACACAGATTTTGAGAGGAAACCCGCTGTCGCCACTACATGGGCTACTCTTCCGAGGCCGGTCATATGTAAACAAATGCACGCACATAAAAAAGAAAGAAAGAAATGTTTTATTTAACGACGCACTCAACACATTTTATTTACGGTTATATGGCGTCAGACATATGGTTAAGGACCACACAGATTTTGAGAGGAAACCCGCTGTCGCCACTATATGGCTACTCTTCCGATTAGCAGCAAGGGATCTTTTATTTGCGCTTCCCACAGGCAGGATAGCACAAACCATGGCCTTTGTTGAACCAGTTATGGATCAATGGTCGGTGTAAGTGGTTTACACCTACCCATTGAGCCTTGCGGAGCACTCACTCAGGGTTTGGAGTCAGTATCTGGATTAAAAATCCCATGCCTCGACCGGGATCCGAACCCAGTACCTACCAGCCTGTAGACCGATGGCCTACCACGACGCCACCGAGGCCGCACGCACATAAATACACGCACATAACTATACATTGTCAATATGTATGAATGCATGTACTTTGAGAACAATTTAATCGCGATATTAGCTTTATTTAATCTAAACAAATTCGGCTAAGTTAGAGATTAATATTCATTACCATTGAGTTACATACTACTCAACATATTTTAGTCAAGCAAATCCATAGTTTCTTGTCATCTCGATATAGTAACTCAAAGTGTACTTTATACGAAACAAAAAAAAGAAGAAGTTTGTTTTGTTTAACGTCACCACTAGAGCACATTGATTTACTAATCATCGGCCATGGAATGTAAAACATTTGGTAATGTTTTACATATAGTCTTAGAGAGAAAACCCGCTACATTTTTCCATTATTAGCAAGGGATCTTTTATATGCACCATCCCAGACAGGACAGTACATACCACGGCCTTTGGTATACCAGTTGTGGAACACTGGCTGGAACGAGAAATAGCAGAACAAAAAATGTACCTACCACGGGAAAACTTTAACTATGGCTATAACTGTCTATTTGGGGATGTTGTAATGCTATTTATATGAAATTTTATTTCATTATTATTATTATTATTATTATTATTATTATTATTATTATTATTATTTATGTAAAGAGAACACAATATGAAAATGCATCTTTACTTAAAGTAGGCCTACCTTTTAAAACTGTCGTTATAAAGTTTCCTCCAGTTTAACTGTAAATGAGACTTCGTTTATTAGCCCAGCAAACATTTCTTTTAAAATATTATTTGAATTCAAGCTAAATAGAGTAAATTGTCTTGTTTTTAAATTTTTTATATCCAGCAACAAAACTGAAGTGATACAAGGGAGGTTACCCCAATATTGCTACACGTCTCGAACGTTATGGTCTCACTACACCCATGATAAATTGCCCAACTACAAATGAAGACTGCCAATAGAACGGGTTTTCATTGGCGCTAACAACATACATCATTGCGAACATACATTATATATGCATTTATTTTCACTCCAAAATTGAGAACATTTCCGTCTCAGTGTTTTGCTATATGACCGCATCTGGCTGTAGTACCGGTCTGAACAGGTGGTTCATTAACCGATTCACTCTGGCTGTCTCTTGCGCTATACACCCATGTCCCAAAAGGTCAATGCACAATATTACAAAATAACATGGGCCAAATACAGCTAGAAGGTTTACCATTAAACATACATATTGTTTTAATTCTTCACCATTTCCTAGAAGTGAATATGTGAACCATAACTTGTGTCACAATTAGGAATTATAGTGGACCGTGATCGTGATGAATGAACTCTCACCCGGAAATGATATGTGTAGTGAGACCTATACAGTATGCGCTAAACCACCAGGGTAAAAAAAGTACTATTTTGTACGCAAATAGTCCTCTTCTGGTTTTTATATTTGTTTGTTTTTGTTGTTTTGTTGAGTTGTTTTATTGACATTTTTGTATGTAGGGCCGTACCTAGTTTAAAATAACGAGGGAGAGGGGGTTCGTGAACAAAGAATCAAGGCAGAGTAAAACTAACATACATGTACAGTTAAAGTCTCTATATGTATAAAAAGGGCATTGTTAAAACCAATAGCCATCGCGCTGGACAGAGGCTATTATCTGGTAACACGAGTTTGAAAAACATTGACCTTGGGAATTGTAGAACACCTTTCTGCAACACCCCACCCACACCACCCCCACCCCGTACAAATAACGGTCCTGTAATATTAATTTAGGGTGATTTCTTAAATCCATACCACTGTACATGCCCTTAGGAACGATGTCTGGAGGTGGGGCAGAGCACAGCTCGGGAGGGCGGGGGGGGGGGGGGGGGGCGGAGGGGTACACGCCACATTTGTATCTTAATTTATATATGTAGAGTCAGGGTTGAAAATTAGCAGTCGCCCGGTCGAGTATGGTACCAGTTGAAAAAGAAACACACTGAAACTGAATCGAAAATGATAAAACGCACTAAATATCCGGAAGCAGAAGACATAGAACATGTTCTATATTTTTACAGCGCCAAAATAATGAATAAAGATAACATTCATATAAAAACATATACTGTGTATAGTCCGATGGCTTAACCACTGCGCCACCGAGGCCAGTCTTTTGATACAAACGGACTACTAGTATATACGGTGAGCAAATGGTTATTATTCAACAGAAAAACAATCTAGTTTTGATTTTGGCTGTGCAGTTAATTGGAGGGCTAGTTGAATTTGAGAAGGGCCAGTAAGATTTTTCTTCAACTGGCTCTGCTGGGCACCATGATTTTCATGTTAATTTCTCACCCTGTTAATAGTAAAAAACGTGTTATAATATTTAATAACTAATATTTAATATTTAACGTAATATTTAAAAACTAGGGCCTGTCACTTTAATTATAGAATTGTGTGGACAGCCTACTGAAATAATTTATCACAGTTATAATAACATGGTGAACACGATTGAAAAACAATACATTAATTATAGAACTGCGAACAGCTTACTGAAATAATTTGTCGCAGTTATATTAACATGGTCAACACGATTGAAAAATGATACATTATTTATCGAACTGCGAACAATTACTGCAAAAATTTGTCACAGTTATAATAACATGGTCAACACGATTAAAAAGCGATACATTAATTATAGAACTGCAAACAGCTTACTGAAATATTTTGTCACAGTTATATTAACATGGTCAACACGATTGAAAAAAAATTATACATTAATTATAGAACTGCAAACAGCTTACTGAAATATTTTGTCACAGTTATATTAACATGGTGAACACGATTGAAAAGCGATACATTAATTATAGAACTGCAAACAGCTTACTGAAATATTTTGTCACAGTTATATTAACATGATCAACACGATTGAAAAACGATACATTAATTATAGAACTGCAAACAGCTTACTGAAATATTTTGTCACAGTTATATTAACATGGTTAACACGATATGTTCCCTGCAAGTCTACCATCCACCACGTTAAAGTCAGATTCTTCTCATTGATGAAACATTTCGATGAGGAAGATGTCGTGTTTCCGTCAACGGCCTTTTCGGGATTGTTCTGAAAATATGAGGAGCTGGCTATGGCTGGCATGCCACGTGCCACGTTCCTAGTCGTGGTGTCTGAAAAATACAAGATAAACAACAAAGAACTAAAAAAAAAAAAAAAAAAAAAAAAAAAAAAAAAAAAACTACCCTCTGGGGCCACATGATCTCTTAGTCTAAAAGTCACTACGTACGTCATTGTTGTTCCACGTTATTAATTCGTGGTATTGAAGGATTTGTTTGGGTTTTGCATACATGTAATCACAAAATCGATCATTTGGTCCCCAAATTTCTTAATCACTCTATGCAGAGTTATTCGAATAAGGGATTAAAAATTAAAATGAGTCGTAATCTATTGAATTTTGTTTAAATATTAAAAAATAATAGACATAAGACATGTCTATAACGTAGTATTCGACCAAGTGAACAACAACAATATCAAAGTCCTATTCGAAATTATTATCCACACCATTTTTCCGTATCATGTATGATTTATATAAATCGCTGCAATGGAAACCTGAACATGTGTCACAGTCTGGTGTACACATTACACGGTTACATCCCGTGAATATTTATAAAGACGAATATAAATAAACCTGTTAGTCGGAAACGTACTACAATGTTTTATTCAGTCAGGAATGTCTCTTTAACCAAACAGAATTAGTTAATTAAACATGAGGGTTCTTACCTCTGAACTCGGCAGATAGCTCGACGATTATCAACACGGATAGCCCAATGGTTATCCACACCGACTTTCTTACCTCTGAACTCGGCAGATAGCTCGACGATTATCAACACGGATAGCCCAATGGTTATCCACACCGACTTTCTTACCTCTGAACTCGGCAGATAGCTCGACGATTATCAACACGGATAGCCCAATGGTTATCCACACCGACTTTCTTACCTCTGAACTCGGCAGATAGCTCGACGATTATCAACACGGATAGCCCAATGGTTATCCACACCGACTTTCTTACCTCTGAACTCGGCAGATAGCTCGACGATTATCAACACGGATAGCCCCATGGCTATCCACACCGACTTTCTTACCTCTGAACTCGGCAGATAGCTCGACGATTATCAACACGGATAGCCCATTGGTTATCCACACCGACTTTCTTACCTCTGAACTCGGCAGATAGCTCGACGGTTATCAACACGGATAGCCCCATGGCTATCCACACCGACTTTCTTACCTCTGAACTCGGCAGATAGCTCGACGATTATCAACACGGATAGCCCATTGGTTATCCACACCGACTTTCTTACCTCTGAACTCGGCAGATAGCTCGACGATTATCAACACGGATAGCCCCACGGTTATCCATACCGACTTTGTTACCTCTGAACTCGGCAGATAGCTCGACGATTATCAACACGGATAGCCCATTGGTTATCCACACCGACTTTCTTACCTCTGAACTCGGCAGATAGCTCGACGGTTATCAACACGGATAGCCCAATGGTTATCCACACCGACTTTCTTACCTCTGAACTCGGCAGATAGCTCGACGATTATCAACACGGATAGCCCAATGGTTATCCACACCGACTTTCTTACCTCTGAACTCGGCAGATAGCTCGACGAGTATCAACACGGATAGCCCCATGGCTATCCACACCGACTTTCTTACCTCTGAACTTGGCAGATAGCTCGACGATTATCAACACGGATAGCCCCATGGTTATCCACACCGACTTACCACTGAGCTCGGCAGATAGCTCGACGATTATCAACACGTATAGCCCCATGGTTATCCACCCCGACTTTCTTACCTCTGAACTCGGCAGATAGCTCGACGATTATTAACACGGATAGCCCCATGGCTATCCACACCGACTTTCTTACCTCTGAACTCGGCAGATAGCTCGACGGTTATCAACACGGATAGCACCATGGCTATCCACACCGACTTGTAGTTCCAGGCCATCACAGCCCAGTGTTGTATACAACACAGTACTCGACCAACTGAACAACAATAATCAGTCCTAATCAAAATTATACTCCATTGCGGTTTTCCTTATCATGTATGATTTATATAAATCACTGCAATGAAAACCTGAAATGCATTAAGTATGATGACCCTTTTATACAAAGGATGGGCATAATAAACATTAAAAAGTTGACGTTTATGAACGAATAATATATAATTGGCTATATAAAGGCCGCACAGAGGCAATTTACAGAGTCAATTTGAAACACACTACACTACACATATTACACCTGACAGGTGTGACCACAGGTGAAATAATGCTGATAACATGCATTTTGTTTTGATGCAATTTATGTCAAAATTATTAGTTTTCGATTTTAAAAGGGTTTTAATCAATGCAATATTACAGATTCTTTATTGTGATATGCATTTAATTACCCTCATCCCCATCAAAATGGCCAGTCCTAAAATATGAGCGTGCACGGTTCGGCATTTTCAATTTTTGAGGCCACTACATGAAAAAATAAATGCACAGTAGACAAACACTGTGATCAATATTTTGAAAAGGAAAATTTCGGTCTGTCAAAAGCAATCCATTCACATCTTTTCCCCCTGTGATCGCTAAGACTTGTTGTCAATATAGATAGGCAATACGTTCGTACCAGTGAATACTTTGTAAAATATTAATTTTGTAATGAACTGATTCTTAATTAAAACAATGTATACATTCATAATTATTTACAGTTGTTGTTAATGGATTATGACAACTATGCACTATAGTAGGGGCACGGAAATGCAGCATACTTATTGCAAATCGAATATAATAATTGAAAAATTCTAACAATGGGGGAATGAAAAGCATACATATTAAATGGTTTGGCCTGGTTAATCTGGCATACAGGAAATGCAAAATGTTCAGAGTTTTGGACGGGGCAGTGCATCGCACGTTTCTTATAATGTCAAACGAAATCATCCATCTGCAATGCAGTTTCAGTTTTGATATGATATGTGTTCATATGAATTTCATATGAATTTCAAAAACTCCCTAAACTCGAACTATCGGTATTTTGGGGGTAGTTTACCTCGGAGTTTTGGGAGGTATACCTGAATCTAAACTCATGCTTAGATAATATTCATATTATTTCGTAATCCAATAGCACCACGGGGTTTTTTTCTGTACAAATTAGACATGCTGGATTTTCTGTTAAATTTCCTCCACTTTTTATTGGAAATATGATGCTCACACGCTCTTCTTGTCAGTCAGTTTGGGTTAGAGTAATGTTTTTGGATATATTTTATAATGTTTTACTTAATGACGAGAATAGTTTCAGTACCGAAGTTTCGGTATTTTGATGTTTGTTCAATATACTGCCCAGCTCAGCTCGAGTCACCTCCAGCCCTCCCCTTATAATGAGGTCTCTTAGCAATATTTTGGAGACAGGTTGAAAAAAGTGCCATTTTTTATACCAAAGACTCAAATCAATGTGCAGATAAAAAGAACCAAATATCTGACCATTGGGTGGCAGTTGTGACGTCATAATTCAAAACGGCCTCCAGTAGAAATGGCTTCACAAATGTTTAGCATTTTATTATTCCTATAAAGATATTTTAACACTTGACATAGTGTCGGTTCTCATGACAAAGTACAATTATATAGTACATTTTATATGAATGGTCTTTGTGACGAGTGGGCATGTCATACTGATCTATATATGTCACTAGTTTTCTAGGTTAACCAGTTTTCATAAACGGCATTATCCATTCAATATTTTCATAATTTATGTTCACATTCTAGATATTTTTTAAATAATATATTTAAATGTAATCTACAGCATATAGCTATTGGAAGTGTGGACAATATCCTTACATTACTATTTTGCTGTCATACAAATAAAACTAATATTCAAAGCTATAGGAAATATATGAATTTTGAGGATTCCCTAGCAGGTTGTAATTATTTTATCAATTTTCGGACATTTATATTATTAATCAACTTTATTATACAATGTATGCAACTTATATGTTTTTGTTTTTTTTATCAAAATAATTCTGGTCTTCTACCATTGGTTCGTAAAACGATAAACACGGTATAGATTTTGTGAAGAATGTTACAGACTATTTGAATTATAGTGGATTCCTACAATGACCCACTCTTTGCCACATTCCAGAGTATACTGTGGGAGGGGCTATTGACCCACAGTGAAGACGAATTTACCAATATGCTGTTGGTCTTCGTCTGAAAAAGTGTTCTTTGAATACCTAAAGTAATATCTTGAGAGGTTCACAATAGACTGAAGCTTTCTCAGAAACAGCTGGAATCACTGACTAATTCTATTCATATATAACGGGCGTTTCTGATACACGCAACATGAACCAAACATACCCAGCAAGTGACCATTTTGAGCCAAAAATGGGCATGTGTCTTCTGAAAGTAAAGATTCATATGGCTGGTGCTTCAGTACTGGGATATAGTGCTACAAAGTGTTAACCTCAAACCCTATACTCAATGTTATGGACAAATCTGATATTTCACCTTACAATACCTTGTAAAATGCCCATAGGACTATTAAAGGACTTTTTTCTTTGCATTTGATTATTACGAAGGGGCGGGACGTAGCCCAGTGTTAAAGCGCTCGCTCGATGCGCGGTCGGTCTGGGATCGATACCCAGCCAGTGCACCATGACTGGTATATCAAAGGCCGTGGTATGTACTACCCTCTCTGTCGGATGGTGCATATAAAAGATCCCTTGCTGCTAATCGGAAAGAGTAGCCCATGAAGTGGCGACAGTGGGTTTCCTCTCTCAATATCTGTGTGGTCCTTAACCATATGTCCGACGCCATATAACCGTAAATAAAATGTGTTGAGTGCTTCGTTAAATAAAACATCTCCTTCCTTCTTGATCATTACGATTACTGTAAGTAGTTGCCTGTAGCTCTAAGAGTCACTGCCGTGTATTCTGTATCCTATAAAGCAAGAGTTCCATAAGGGCCGAGTTATTCAGGAAACAATTCACCATTTTACTGCAATGGCAAATAAGAAAATTCATGACCTCCTCCCCCCTCCCCCGAAAATAAAGAGGGAAAGTGGAATAATTCCAGCAACATATTTTTACATTTCAACCAAGCAGTTAGCAAGTATGATGACCCCTCCATCCCCTTTCAGAGAAATGTTCTGTTTTGATGGTATTAAATAAACGATTGCATTGATGATTTAGAGGACGTTTTAAAAGAATATACATAACAGATAAGTTGATTAAGTCTACACAATGAAAATATATAGCTCCTTCTGTATTCTTATATCATGAAATTAAAGTATACCCACTTTTACCAGATGCTAACAATCTACACACGAAAAATAAGATGTTTTGACGGGGTGTGAACATCCTCAGAACTTTAATGATTGAGCGCTCGTTCAGATACTACATAGCAACAGTTTCAACATTAAAATGGTTTGCTGTTAACAAGATGCTTCTGCCATTTCTATCACATGAATTGAAGAGAATGGTATATAGAATCGTTCAGATTTTGGACTGCTATTTGCATTGTAGTGGAGTATATCATAACGTCGTTCCACATACATGTATGTAATATGCTAACCATGTCACATTATGCAATTACTTTCTTCGTGATTAGTTAGATAAATACGAGCTATTTGCAGTGTAGTGGAGTATATCATAACGTCGTTCCACATACATTTATGTAATATGCTAACCATGTCACATTATGCAATTACTTTCTTCGTGATTAGTTAGATAAATACGAGCTATTTGCATTGTAGTGGAGTATATCATAACATCGTTCCACATACATGTATGTAATATGTATATCATAACGTCGTTCCACATACATGTATGTAATATGCTAACCATGTCACAGTATGCAATTACTTTCTTCGTGATTAGTTAGATAAATACGAGCTATTTGCAGTGTAGTGCAGTATACCATAACGTCGTTCCACATACATGTATTAAGATGCTAACCATGTCACATTATGCAATTACTTTCTTCGTGATTAGTTAGATAAATACGAGCTATTTGCTTTCTAAGATATTAGCTAGGCGAGATACTCATGGAAACAAGTCTATATAACACCAGGGACACTTGTTACTCGAATTGTTACACTCATTTGATGCTGAAACAGGAAGATGCCGATTATGACTGTAGATTGATATATTGATTATACTGCTGTATTCCTTGACAGTCCAATCTGATTAAAATTAGCTCCACTGGTCTACCAGTAGATCTAACAGCATAATGTATGTAACTATAGCAGTCGTATCACGGGTTTCTGTTTGGGGGTACCTGTGTTCTGAACGGTTCCGAGGAATTTTGCTCGGAACGAATTGCGGTCAAAATAACGACTACCATCACGTTTCCCCACACTAATCGTGTATTGTGATACATTTTGAGCTCATGGAGACCAAGAAATACTTACTTTGAAACGATCTTCGCTTTGAATTAAAGGAAAAAAGTCCAACTGTGGGTTTTTTTAGTATTCACTATAACTTAACAATTTCAGAGTTTTAAAGAGTATCTTCATATAAAAACCCCCACACAAAAACAAAATAACAAATATCTGTATAATTTATACAACATAACAGTTTTATTAAGCACTTTTTTAACATCTGAAGTATCACTTTAAAATCATTCTGTAATACGTTAAGATGGGTGTGTTCAACTAGTTTTGTAAAGACCACAACCCGATTGACCGATAAGTATGTTGGGTTTTTTGGGGTTTTTTTTATTATTATTATTTTTTTTTTATACCTGTCAAACATTATGAAAGGGCCTGCAGATGGATGAAATTAATATCTTCCTTATAAATTTATATAGGGTCGTCAAACCTTGCATGCAAGTACAGCTAGGATGGCAGTGTATTGCGTACCACAACTAGGTAACCATAACCTACTTTTGATGGGCATATCATGTAACAAACCAGTACTCTTGTTCAGCTTTTTATTAGATTTCGGCTCTTTTGTGTGTGAGTAAAATAAAAGTGAGAAAGTAGACTGAATTTGATCTGATATGCTGAGAAATTACCTTTATTTAGGTATAGTGTAGAGGTTTCAACTTTATAAAGATCATTTCAACTTTTGTTTTGTAAATACGTATGACATGCCTGTTATAGGCTATATATTATAGTATATAGCTTTCGTTGACAATGGCCCACATTTACAGAAATTACATAAGCCAAAGATAACTCCTGTACTTCCCCCTAATGGCTAATTCAGTTTTACAGTGGGCTTAGGCCCAATTTTGATGAATTAATATTTTAATTAAAAAAAATAATCCTCTTGCAGTGTGTCTTCAAGAAACTTTCTTGAAGGACACTGATCATATTACCATGAGAGGATTTAACCTGTCACAAATTTCAAGAAACTGAAAATAGAGCGTCTGGGGGGTGTTTCCATTCCTGTCTCCAAACTGAATTCACAAACATCAGTGAAATCTGTCTGGAATAGGATCCGTAAAATCAAAGGTAAAGAATCCAGTAATACAGTTCATCATTTGTTTGTCAATGACACGGATGTCACGTCTCATCGTGACATTGCCAATGTACAGATACTTTTACATCTGTCAGAACTAAAGCTGAAAAGCAGTCCATTAATTTTTCATCTGAAAATGCTGAAGTATACAACAGGCATTTCTCTTTGGAGGAATCGCAGGATGCTCTTCGTCGAGCCCATGATACTTTAGTAGGACCAGATGAAATGCATTATCAGTTATTAAAACATTTACCTGAATCATCTTTGATGGTTCTTTTGAATATTTTTAATAACATCTGGATTTCTGGAGACTTTCCTTCTGATTGGAGGAAAGCTATTATGATTCCTATTCCCAAACCTGGTAAGGATCCAACCAATCCTACTAGTTATCGCCCTATCGCTTTGACAAGTTGCATTTGTAAAACCACGGAACGAATGATCAATCGTAGACTTGTCTGGTATCTTGAATCTCACAAATTGCTCACTAACGTGCAATGTGGGTTCAGATCTAGACGTAGCACGGTTGATCATCTTGTTAGATTTGAAACGTTTTATAGGGAAGCTTTCATCCATAATCAGCACTTGGTTTCAGTGTTTTTGATTTGGAGAAAGCTTACGATACCACGCGGAAGTATGGGATTTTAAATGACCTCCATGGCATGGGTCTCAGAGGTCGACTTCCTGTTTTTATATCTCAATTTGTAAGAGATAGATCTTTTAAAGTCCGGGTGGGGTCGACTTTGTTTGACATTCACCCACAGGAGATGGGTGTGCCTCAAGGTATTGTCCTGTCTGTAACTCTGTTTTCTGTGAAAATTAACAGTATCACCCAGAGTTTAACACCTAGTGTGGATTGTTCGTTATATGTCGATGATTTTCAGATTTGCTATAGATCGTCCAATATGAGTATCATTGAACGTAAGTTGCAGCTTTGTTTGAATAAACTCCATGCTATCAAGCCAGTCTTTGGAGAGTGGCAGCCCTCCTATAGACAGTGTAGGAAGGATGAAATAGTATTGTGTCGTGCTCGCATCGGTCATACGTATTTGACCCATTGATTTATTTTATTTTAAAGAAAGATCCTCCACCTCAGTGTGAGCACTGTCAGTGTACTCTGACGGTGCGCCACATTTTGGTGGAGTGTAAGCATCTTAAAGAAACTTGAAAATATAGATTTCGCCAACGTAATGTGATGGAATCTTTTGAATTCCATCCAGAATTTGTTTTACAATATTTACGTGATACTGACTTTTACTCTAAATTTTAATTTTATATATCTGTGATATTTGTATTTTTTGCACAATTCTTTACACTGTGTTTTTATTTGACTGTTAAATTTTTATACTGATGTTGATCATCACTTTATTCGTTTGTATTACCATAGTTTGACACCCAATAGCCGATGTATTTTTCGTGCTGGGGTGTCGTTAAACATTCATTCATTCATTGACAATGGCAGGTCTGAATGTGCAGCTCCAGAAAATCCATTTCGGGGGGGGGGGGGGGGGGGCAGTGACAAGAGGTGGAATGCCAAGGGAACTTTGGGGGAGGTTTGGAGGGGATCGTAAAAAATGAAAATTAATATATAATAAAATTATAACTTTCGCAAACTTTGAGGAGGGGGCGGGCGCCCCCCCCCCCCCCCCCCCCCCCCCCCCCGATCCGCCTCTCACTAAGTATTTGACATAAATACTGTACAAAGAATTTAGAGAGAACAGCTGTTACTATGCATTGTTTATTTCGATTAACGTTTCTGATAAAGTGTGGCGTGAGATTTTGCACTAAAAGTAACGGTCCGTATGGGAATCGGTCATTGTGAAGCTCCATCAGTTTCATTTAAAATCAACGTTAAGCTAACAGAAATGTTTCTCCCCTTGATGGGTGTCAGACAATGAAACCACCTCCGCCCAACATTATTTAGCTTATTTATTAATGCCACATTTCCACGTGTCTTTATCAAACGTAGTAGTAAATTAAATATTTACCTCACATTGATTCCATACTCGTATGTATTATTATAATATTCTTTTGATCACCGACAATTGGATTGTTGATTGGTAGATTTGAGCGTACAAGGAAGTAAAATGTTTCAATGTCAAAACCTGAGAGGTTATTTTTCTGTCACGGTCAGTAAATTCTGTTGTTTTGTTTGGTGATATGGTAATGACTGAAGTCACGTTTTTTTGTGGAATGATATCACACACACACACACACACACACACACACACAGAGAGAGAGAGAGAGAGAGAGAGAGAGAGAGAGAGAGAGAGAGAGAGAGAGAGAGAGAGAGAGAGAGAGAGAGAGAGAGAGAGAGAGAGAGAGGAATGTATACAGGGGGTGGGGTGTAGTGTTTAGGGGACTTGGTCGAGTTCTGTTCCCGCGGAAAGTATTTTAAAAATGAAATATTCGCTATGAACAGAACAGAACTGCATTAAACAAACCACCCCCCCCCCCCCCTCGAAAAAAACCCCCAGCAAAAAAACCTCCAAAACCCAAATCACACACAACCCACCCATAGCTCTCTCTCTCTCTCTCTCTCTCACACACGCACGCACACACACGAACAAAGAATTGAACCTCTAATAAAAACATGAGATCTAAAATTTTATAATTCTCTCTCTCTCTCTCTCTCTCTCTCTCCCACACCTCTCTCTCTCTCTCTCTCTCTCTCTCTCTCTCTCTCTCTCTCTCTCTCTCTCTCTCACGCACGCACACACGCACACGAACAAAGAAATGAACCTCTAATAAAAACATGAGATCTAAAATTAGTATAATTCTCTCTCTCTCTCTCTCTCTCTCTCTCTCTCTCTCTCTCTCTCTCTCTCTCTCTCTCTCTCTCTCTCTCAAAGTACAGTAAGTACTGTTTAGCTTTAACATAAACGATTCTAAAATTGTTTCGTTGCTCTTTTTCCCCAAGGAGTAATTATACCTCTGGCTATATGTGAGCTATTATAAGGAATGAATAAACTTTACGTTTCCTTGTTGTTTAAACCACTCATCTGTAAATACAGTATATAAATATTTAAACACTTTAGGGTAGTGTCTATCCTAATATAGCTAGCGGCAGTGAAAGGTAATACATTTTTAAAATAAATAACAAAATGACACATCATTGACATTAGACAGAAAAAAAACCCACTTTCAAATTAACAATGGTACTTTGTCATATTTGAATGAGCAATCCTTTCGTCTAGGAACGTAACTAATGAGCTTAAACATAACATAATCTAAAGTGCATAAACGGAACATAATTTAAAGTGCCCAAGTGAAACATAATTTTAAATGCTTAAAGAGACATTCCTGAGTTTGCTACATTGTAAGATGTTTCCGACTAACAAAATATTTCTACGATTAAACTTACATATTAAATATATTTTCTTGTTTAGAATATTAGTGTCTTTACATTCAATGTGCTTCTGGTCGTCTTAATATTTGTCAGGAGCCCAAAACTACGAAACAATAATATTTTCAGGAAATAAAATGAAATTTAACCTAGTAAAAATATTAGAACGATCAGAAACACGTTTAATATACAGCCACTAATATTTTATGCAGAAAAATATGTTTGATGTGTAATTACAATCGTTAAAAAGGCTCGGTTAGTCGATAACACCTTATAAGTTGCAGCAAACTCAGGAATGTTCCTTTAAGTAGAATATAACTTAAAAGTACATAAATCTGAACGAATAAACCGTCATCCACGATCTAGACTGTGTTTTCAAATGCAGAGTCGAATAGGTATTTGGCAAAATAGTGATCGATTTCATAAATCTCTATCTAGGGTGTATACTACCAAATCAAATCCCATAGACGACAATAGTAACATATGTGGCTAAAACTCCTACCTGCAGTGTATCAATCGACATAAACACCACGGATATAAATACTGCCACCCCTCACCCTTAAAGTGAATAAAACAAATTGTGGGTCAAGCTGACCACAGAGATGAAAACGTATCCATAAGTTCAAATATGAAATAGTATCAGCCATCATTGTGGTCAATGATGCACCATATTTAGTAGATACAGCCTCCAAATGTGTACTACAAAACGTTTTGAATGCCCTCAGGAGTCCCTGGCCATCACAACCCTGCTGGAACAACTTCTGTTCCAGAATGATATATGGCAATCTGCATACAATTAACATGCCCTTTGATATCTTAGACGTTGTGATATGTAGACTCCAAAAGCTGGAGCAGTGGGTATATTGCTCGACATAACAGAAAAATTGATTATTGGAAAGTTGAAGTCATCCGTTTTTGTTATACAGTTCAGTTTTGAGGCCAGTGTCGCTTTTAATCTCTATGCATAGATTGCGGTATCAAACTGATTAGACACCTTCAGGTGTTTCTTTTATTTCAAACTATTGTGGATAAATCGATGGAAGGTAACCTGTTATCCTACTATTATTGAATGAAGTAAGGTCATCAGTATAGCGGAAAGTAAAGATAAACAGTTTTAAACATGTTCTGCATAGAGAAACAAATCGACGAATAATGGAGCACAGTTGGTAGACTTGAGGATTACTATTTCCTGCCTAATAGGTATATGTCCTATCCCCAAATGTGGCTGTCCCATTCCCTGCGTTCCCTTTATTCCCCTTTCTCGAACTGTACATATATACTAGTATATTGTTCTTTTTACAATGGTAATTCTGTATAATAAACTTGACGTTTTGGCCAGTTTCAAAGATTTCATTTATTACAAGCAGATCGATATGTCATGAATTATTAGTATTCAAATCATAATGAAACGTCATAAACCTTCCGTCTATATTAATTTTATTGCCAGAAGTCAGTTTAATGTTTTATTTATAGTTCACTGCATCAAATCAGTTTTATTTGGAGTCAAATATGTTTGAATACTATTTGTTCGACTATATTAATTTAATTGATAGAAGGCAGTTTGTATTTTTATTTATAGTTCGTTGTATAAAATTAGCTTTATTTTGAATCAGATATGTGTAAAAGTCTAATACAGATGAATTAGCGTATTAGCGCCTGTATGTTTGTTAGTATTTCCCACCTCGGCCTGTGGGACCAATATGAAAAGCTGTGTACTGTACGCAGTATCCAACTGCTCGGTCATTCGTATCGCGGTCAATTCTCCACAGACTGTACTATTAGAAATCAAATAAGTATTGATATTCATTTACTAACTGCGTTGTGGACAAGACGGCGAACTGTAAAATGATCTGTAAATACATGCTAATATGGGTTGCCGTGTGCCTATTCTACATCAATGAAGGTAAGAATCGGCAAGTCTCGTAAATAAATAAATAAATAAATACATTAATAAATATTCAAATAAATATTCAAATAAAATAGGCTATATTAAAAGGTCAATATTCATGTACATGTATATATCTTACCTGCTGGTTTGTGTTTATTTATTTAAAATTTATTTTATTTTAATTTATTTTATGTACTAAGCTACTAACTTACTTATTTGTAATCATAGGATACTTTTTGGAGTACTGTGATCTAAAACGTTTACTGCTATCTAATTGGTCTAGTGAGAATGTTCATTGCATATGTATACATATTGGTTTATGTATGAGAATATCTTCAAAGGGATTTCTCCCTGTAAATTGTTCGTACATATTTCTGTCAATCAACTGCAGTTCCTAGCTAAACATAGTGTAATGTATGCATCCGCGTGCCCATTCAGACCTGCCAATATTTACGAATGCAATAACACGTTTTTTCGGAGCCTGTACTGGAGCTGACGCTAAAAGTGGCAGTCCTCTTACAGACGGAATTGCAACCAAATATCGTGGTCAAGACTATCTTACATCCTATAGACAAAGTAAAGCACCTGACAGTGATTCATGGTCGCATACCATCACGACTCGGTCATACCTTCTTTTGGACTCTTATCTTCTGAATATATACAATATTGAATATGCTAAATTAATGATATATTTGTAATCGCCATAACTGTTACGGCTTCTATGACTCATTTTACTTTCTTTATATTGTCTCTCGGTGTATTACAGGTGAATAAATAACACTTATTATCGTCAATTGTCTTGGAATAAATTACGTTCGTTTGAGGGCGAAGGCTCTTTATCAAGGGCGGATCCAAGAAATAGTTTAGGGGGTGGGGACCAAGGGCAAAAGAATACATGGACCAACCCCCTGAAAAGGGCACTTTAGTAAAACTTGTAAACAAATTGTTTAAAAAGGGAGCAAATTAAAGGGACATTCCTGAGTTTGCCGCATTGTAACATGTTTCCGACTAAAAAAATATTTCTACGAATAAACTTACATCAGTGTCTGTGTATTCAATGTGTTTCTAGACATCTTAATATTTGTAGGAAATAAAATGAAATTTAACCTAATAGAAATATTAGAACGATCATAAACACATTTAATATACAGCCGCTAATATTTTATGCAGAAACATATATTTTATATGTAATTACAATCGTTAAAAACTCTCTGTTAGTCGATAACATATTAAACATTGCAGCAAACTCAGGAATGTCCCTTTAATATTTAGGACACGCCCTCCTTGAATCCGCCAACGTTTATGACCGACTCTGTATTAAATTTGTATTTGTTTTCAAGACTACATTGACCGTCTGTTCTAAGGAATCATCTTCTTTAATGAATTAATGTGTAGTGTGTGCATATATATATGTACCGCGGAAAGGTCGAACACACTGCTACGCCCGAATCGAGAACGAAGTCCAACATTATTTTTTAAACTCTTTTATTCTGCATTGAAGAGTCGAGCAACACATTGGTCGAATACAAACCTTCTCTCACACAATTAGGCCAAATAAAAAAAAGAGTTGGTGATCGTCCTCGCCCGTACCTGAAAAATGCGCCCGCCCCTGATTTTATTTTATTTTTTATTTTGTTAAAAACTGTTAAAAATGCGTCGAGATAGCAGCAATTCAACTTTCGTAAGCACCGTAACGGGTTAAACCATCACCAGGTCCATCTGGTGGCCAGTGAAGGAACTACAATATCCAGGCGCATGCGCTGTTGGCTGCTACTCCCGCAAACAAAATGGTCTCCAGGGTTTTATAACGTTTTTCACAGAAAAAACAACCCCTCCCCCCTACCCTGATTTGTGTGATCAAAAGGACGATCACCAACTCTTTTTTTTATTTGGCCTTATGTCAGTCCCGTCAGAGGATAACGTTTTGGTCTATTACATTTCATAGAAAATTATAAACAAACAAATATACTCGGTTTTAAATAGATAACCAAATCTCGAACACTCGCGAAGATTGCTGAATGGATTGCTCGAACTATATATTTATAACATGGTTACTAATCAAGAAATGATTACTAATCGAAAAACGTTTTGATAAAAGAAAGATAAAAGAAGAAGCACTGAATACTTTTCTTTTCATGCATAATTGGTGTTACATTGAAATAGATTTCATGGATAATGATGATTAAAAATTAAAAAGAATGCTCCTCTCTCCATCCTCATCATATCCGAATATGGTCATTTCTTGAATATACCTTTAGTTTTAGTCATTAAAGTTTTTATATTGTTAAAACATAATTATACACAGACTAGGAAAACAAATAAACCTGGTGTCTCGGTACATGTCATAAACAATGGCAGGTCCGCCATCTCTTAAAGGGACATTCCTGAGTTTGCTGCACTTTTTAAGATGTTATCGATTAACAAAGACTTTTTAACGATTGCAATTATAGATCAAATATATATTTGTGCATAAAATATTAGAGGCTGTATATTAAATGTGTTTCTGATCGTTCTAATATTTGTACTAGGTTAAATTTCATTTTATTTCCAAAAATATAATTTTTCTTACAAATATTAAGACGACCAGAAACATATTGAATATACAGATACTGATATTCTAAACCAGAAAATATATTTAATATGTAAGTTTAATCGTAGAAATATTTTATTAGTCGAAACATCTTACAATGCAGCAAACTCGGGAATGCCCCTTTAAGACTAATTTCCAATACGCCCGCCATCCACTGGCAGCTATAGTAATATCCGCCATCCGTTTATTTAGGCCGCCATCCAAAATAAAAGTCATGCCATCGTCTAGAACTACCAGAGTAATTAGGTTCATCGTCGTTTACAAAACATTTTCGAAGTACTTGTACCCTGCAAATCTTAGGTACCATCCCTTCCTATACGTGGAACCAGCTCTACCGATTCCCTCCTGAATACTGGAGAGACCACTGTAAACAGTAATAACAACAGCAACAGTAATAATTATAATACATTAAAACCCCCACCATCATCATTATAATAATAATCAGATTCGTCATAATATGCATAATAAATATTTATAATAACAATAATAATAAATTTATAGAAATAGGGATATGTATAATATGGTGAAGCGAGATAGTCAGTTTATCAAAACTTGCCATGTTTCTGTTTTAATTTAGTAAATGCTGTTATATGCTGTTATAATATGGTGAGACGAGATAGTGAGTTTATCAAAACTTGCTATGCTGTTGAAGCCCAAAATGTCCCAACTGCCCAAGATGTCCCAATTGGGACAGACTGGGCCGAGAAATTCCATATACTTTGTTACATTTGCTTAAATCGTTCAAATTGTTTTTGTTTAACGATACCTCTAGAGCACATTAATTTATTAATCATCGACTATTGGATGTCAAACAATTGGTAATTCTGACACGTAGTCTTGAGAGGAAACTTGTGACATATTTCCTTTAGCGGCAAAGGGTCTTTTATATGCACTTTCCCATAGAAAGGACGGCAAATACAAAATCCTTTGATATAATAGTAGTGGGGATCTGGTTAAACCATTTAGAGACATGTGGACATTTTGAAACTCAGCCTGCCGAAACGAGTGGAATTTTCTCTCGGTTATAATCAGTTCGTTTGAAATGGACTATGTAATCCTCTGTATGTATGTATGGATGGATGGATGGATGGATGTAGACAGCCTTTTTGCACTCCCAGACTAGTCTACTAAATCAAAACTAGCACAGGACAGGTCATTGGAATAAATAGAGCTGTGATGGCATGCGCTCATGAATCACTCATGTCAAAACAGTGATGATATAAGATGTTCCCGAAATACATACATACATATATATATATATATATATATATATATATATATATATATATATATATATATATATATATATATATATATATATATGACCATATATAGTTTATATTTAACAATTGTTTTGGGTCACAACAACAATACAATATACATTCCCATTATATCATTTTCTATAGGTACTAAATAGAGATAACTACTACTATACAGTACGTCTGTTATGTTCTAAATAAGTCGTGACAAACAGACCAAAATGTAAGTCCGTCACTTCATCTAAAACGATGCAAAAAACGATGTGCCACAGTTTCACCAAGAGATGAAAATGTATGCACAAGTTCAAAATATGGAATAGCATCAGCAATAATTGTGGTCAGTAATGCATCGTAACGAGTAGATATGGCCTCCAAATGTTGACCATAAACCTTATTGAATGCCCTCAGTTGTTTTTGGACATTATAGTCACGATGGAACAACTTTATATGACTTTTTTTCATATCTATAAACAATGAGCATGTTCTAAGGTATCTTAGAAGTTATGACATGTAGGCACCAAAAGCTGGATCAGAAGGTATATTGCTCGACATAAAGGGATAATGGACTATTTGAAAGTTGAAGTCATCCCTTTTTCATACAGCTTAGTTTGGAGACCTGTGTCGCTTTGAATCTCTATGCATAGATCGAGGTGATCTAATACCTTCAGATGTTTCTTTTATTTCAAACACTCGTGAGTAAATCAATGGAAGGTAATATGTAGTCCTGCTATTAATGAATGATATAATATCGTCAATATAGAGAAGAGTAAAGTTATACGTTATATGTCTACACCAGTATACTTTAGTCTGGATTCATTCTCTGTCTTTGTAACAAATGTTACGCTGATTAAGGAATGGAGGTTTTCCTTCAGTTTGCCGTGGGAGATTGTTGAGTATAATGTTGAAAAATCGAATGTTTTAATATTAGTGACTTTGATCTGGATTGAGAGTGAAGTAAATCTTTGGAACTCTTGAAAATCCACATGTGATTAATACCACTTGTCTCGAAGACCTTTTGGCAATACATAAACAGGTCATCCTTGATAGTGGCCAGGATAATGGTCAGTCTTTGAGCAAGTATTTGGTGTTGTATTTGCTGGACCCCGCGATGTATCTCTCCTTATATAAATTCTTGTGACGTATTGGAATCCAATAAGAGGAATGGATATGTCTTCAGTTTTTAAGCTCAAGCCAAATGTCCGAAGGACAGATTCGTTTGTTTAGCATATTTCTTCTTCAGATAACATAGTGACACTGCTCGAAATATCAACTCCAAGTTCGTTTAGGAGACATTAATATAATAGTACTTAAATATGATGGTTATATTGTTTGATGCTTTGTCAGTGGGCCCAATCACAAACTGTTCGTGTAGTGTATCCAGAATTTCTATAACATGACAGATGGCCATGACAAAAAGGGCTTTCTGACATATTTGTTCTTCTTTTGCGATTTGACTATTTTTAGTGATGTATTTTGTCTCGAATATATTTGAGCAATATCACATGTTCCTGTTTGTGTGTTGCTTGTATGTGTTTGCGTGAATCTTTGTACTAATGCCTTGCTTTCTCTGTATGTCAAATATACAAAATACACGTTTTACATACATGGAAATGGAACAAGATCAATTCAAACAACTGAACGTCTTGAATCTAAAACTAAATATTTAAGAACAGGCACTTTGCAGGATTCGAACTTACTGTACCAATTCGCATGGCAATTGACTGCACGCAACGATAACCACTCAGCCACCGAGTAACAGTTTGGTATTAATGTACTTGCCCATATCAAAATGCACCATGAATTAATAATACAGAGAAAGATAGAGATAGAGAGAGAGAGAGAGATCATCTGCCTGAGTCCAAACAGCTGGCAGATGATCTCTCTCTCTCTCTCTCTCTCTCTCTCTCTCTCTCTCTCTCTCTCTCTCTCTCTCTCTCTCTCTCTCTCTCTCTCTCTCTCTCTCTCTCTATATATATATATATATATATATATATATTATTATGAATGAATGAATGAATGAATGTTTAACGACACCCCAGCACGAAAAATACATCGGCTATTGGGTGTCAAACTATGGTAAAATGAAACAACAGTGTGATGATCATCATCAATATAAAAATTCAACAGTTAAATAAAAACAGTGTAAAGGACTGTGTAAAAATGCAAATATCACAGATATATATATATATAATTAAAATTTTGAATAAAATTCAGTATCACGTAAAAATATATTATGAATCAAATGCAGATATGTGTGGTGTGTGGGTGGATGTGTGTGTACTTTGTGAAATTGAATATAACGTTTGTTTTGTTTAACAACACCATTAGAGCACTTTGATTTATTAATCCTCGGCTATTGGATGTCAAACATATGGTCATTTTGACACGGTCATAGTGATGAAACCCGCTACGTTTTTCCATTAGTAGCAAATAATATTTTATATGCACCATCCCACAGAAAGGATAGCAGGTACCACGGCCTTTGATATACCAGTCGTGGTGGAAACTGAATATAATCATTTACATTGCCCCTGCGTGTGCATTAACCTCATCGTGGTGCAGGGGTGAACATTCTTTTATAGAATGGCCAATAAATGCACAACTCCTCGTATGAGGCGCCTTCTTTGCCGTGAGGTGCGACCCGTGAAGTGGATGATGGGATCCTGGTGGTTGAGTCGTGGTTAATGTCTGCAACTGAGTATATTGCCATTGACAATACACCACTTTGGCCTGGAGTTCATGTAGACGGGAGGTCAGGAATGGCCCGACCTGATCAATGGGCTGGTTATGCCAAGCCCAATAGCAAACAATCTTTGTTTTGTTTATATTGTCAAGAACAAACATTGTTCAATTTAACTTTTGTATTTGTTGCTCTTGGGGCGGTGGCTAGGGTCAATCAGGTGCTTGATTATTTCATTGCCTGAGTATATCAACCATGTATCCCTGGCATGGCTGCCTGCTGGTTATCCACATTCCTTCCTAAACTCATCAAAGGGGGTGATCCGGTCTCGTGACTTGGAAGGTGTATGTGATGACGAAATTTGTGAAAATTTGTCATCACAGGGTGTTTCTGCTGTCAAGAGGATCAAGGTTCGTAGGAATAATGAATTAGTTCCTACGAATACCCTTATCCTAACTTTTGGAAAGCCAATTCTTCCACAGTCGGTTAAGGCTGGGTATTTAAATATACCTGTTGAGCCTTACATACCAAATCCCTTACGTTGTTTTAAGTGTCAGCAGTATGGTCATGGACAAAACACTTGTCGAAATAAATTGACTTGTGCTTGTTGTGGTCAGGCTGATCATGAGAGCAAGTCTTGCAATAATGACATTAGCTGCATCAATTGCAAGGGAAGTCACTTTGCATACTCGCGAGAGTGTGCAAAGTGGAAGTTGGAAAAAAAGGTTCAACAGGTAAAAGTTGAAAAACGCTTGTCTTTTCCTGAAGCCAGGAAACTGGTGGAGACTGCAGCACCTGTCAATACAGGCCAGTCATATGCTGCTGCTGTTAAGGTTTCTACTAGAAGCGTGGCAGTCAACACAGATTTAACATGGCGTTATGATGAAAGTAAATACAAAAAACTTTCAGATATTGAAAACGTTGAAAAACAGACAGCGAAACAGGTTCAACGACAACATGAAGCTGTTAAAAAAATGAAAGATGCTGTTGAAAAACAGAAAGAACGCAAGTCAGTTCAAGTGTTTTTGGATTCTGAGAATCCATCAAGTAGGTTGAACACTGGGATGCCAGGTTCTAGTGTCCCTCAGACAGGAAAAGACACTAAAAGTAATAAAAGTAGTTCTTCGGGACGGATGAAGAAGATTGAGCAGAGATCCGTCCCAATACACAACCCTTTTGATCCTTTGCCGATGGATGTTTGTGACGATATGGATGATTCATCTCATGATCATTCTCAGTCGCAAAAGCCATCACGACCTAGGGCAAAGGAAAAGGTCAAAATAAACCCCATACTTCCACCCAATGGCAAATAAACTCCTACAGTGGGCTTAGGCACAATTTTGATGAGTTAGATCTTTTAATTCAAAAACAATCCTATTTCAGTGTGTCTTCAAGAAACATTCTTGAGGGACACTGATCATATTACCATGAGAGGATTTAACCTCTATCATAAGTTTCAAGAAACTGAAAATTGGGCATCTGGGGGTGTTTCCATTCTTGTTAATGAAAACATTACTCAGAGTATAGTAACATTAAATACCAATTTACAAGCTGTGGCTGTCAAAGTCACGGCTCATAAAACTGTTACCCTATGTTCAGTTTACTTGCCACCTCGTAATCATTTTAATTTTAATCCTAGGGATCTTCAAGATCTTATTGATCAGTTCCCTACTCCCTTTATTATTATGGGAAATTTTAATGGTCATCACACTTTGTGGGGATGCGAGGATATCAATATTAGAGGTAAACAATTGGAAGACTTAATTCTCAAAAACGACTTAGTTTTATTTAATGATAAAAGTCGTACATATTTTCATTCTGCAAGTGGATCTTTCACTTCCATAGATTTAACTCTTTGTAGTCCATCACTGTTTGTTGATTTCTCCTGGAAAGTTGGTTCAGACCTTTGTCGTAGTGACCACTTTCCCATTATTTTGGATAATGATGGACCACCATCACTTGAAAGGGTTCAAAGGTGGAAGTTGGCGAAGGCAAATTGGGGTCAGTTTTAGCATCTGTGCAGCACTCGTCTGCAACAATTTGTCATTACTGATGCTGATGATCCCATGTCTTTGTTCACTTCCATCTTGAAGGACATTACAGATGAAACTATTCCTAAGACTTCGGCAGTGCCAAAGCGTTTCAATAAACCATGGTTTAATGATACGTGCAAAGATGCATTCTAAGAGCGAAACAGGTTGCTTGAGCGGTTCAAACGTGAACCTACAGCAAACAACCTGGATGCATTTCGTATTGCTAGGGCTAAGGCTCGCAGAGACAGAGTAAGAAAACATCTTGGAGAACTTTTGTCTCCAAGTTGAATTCACAAACATCGGTGAAATCTGTCTGGAATAGGATCCGTAAAATCAAAGGTAAAAAATCCAGTAATACAGTTTATCATTTGTCTGTCAATGACATGGATGTCACGTCTCATCGTGACATTGCCAATGCATTGGCAGACAATTTTTCTCATAATTCATCTTCTGCTTTCAGTACAGATGCTTTTACATCTGTCCGAACTAAAGCTGAAGTTTACAACAGGCATTTCTCTATGGAGGAATTGCAGGATGCTCTTCGTAGAGCCCATGATACTTCAGTAGGACCGGATGAAATTCATTATCAGTTATTAAAACATTTACCTGAATCATCTTTGATGGTTCTTTTGAATATTTTTAATACCATCTGGATTTCTGGAGACTTTCCTTCTGATTGGAGGATTATTATTCCCATTTCCAAGCCTGGTAAGGATCCAACCAATCCTACTAGTTATCGTCCTATCGCTTTGACAAGTTGCATTTGTAAAACCATGGAACGCATGATCAATCGTAGACTTGTTTGGTATCTTGAATCTCACAAATTGCTCACTAACGTGCAATGTGGGTTCAGGTCTAGACGTAGCACGGTTGATCATCTTGTTAGATTTGAAACGTTTTGTAGGGAAGCTTTCATCCATAATCAACACTTGGTTTCAGTGTTTTGTTTTGATTTGGAGAAAGCTTACGATACTACGTGGAAGTATGGGATTTTAAACGACCTCCATGGCATGGGTCTCAGAGGTCGACTTCCTGTTTTTATATCTCAATTTTTAAGAGAGATCTTTTAAAGTCTGGGTGGGGTCGACTTTGTCCGACATTCACCCACAGGAGATGGGTGTGCCTGAAGGTAGTATCCTGTCTGTAACTCTTTTTTCTATGAAAATTAACAGCATCACCCAGTGTTTAACACCTGGTGTGGATTGCTGGTTATATGTCGATGATTTTCAGATTTGTTACAGATCGTCGAATATGAGTATCATTGAACGTAAGTTGCAGCTTTGTTTGAATAAACTTCATCAATGGGCAACTGACAATGGCTTTAGATTCTCAAAGGCAAAAACGGTTTGTATGCATATCTACCAGAAAAGAGGTCTCCACTTAGATCCACAGTTGTTTTTGGACAAAAATCCAATTCCAGTTGTGGAGGAGACTAGATTTCTGGGGGTTATATTTGACAGGAAGCTATATTTTGTGCCCCATCTTAAATATGTTAAAAAGAAGGGCTTGTAAGCTCTCAATATTTTAAAAGTTATTGGTAATACAGAATGGGAAGCAGACCGAAAGGTTATGCTCTGTCTATATAGATCTCTTGTGAGGTCTAAACTAGATTATGGATGTATTGTGTATGGGTCGGCACGCAAGTCTTACTTGCAGATGCTAGATCCTATACACAACCAGGGACTTAGGCTATGTCTTGGTGCATTTAGAACATCTCCTGTAGAGAGCTTGTATGTTGATGCACACGAACCTTGTTTGGGTGCTAGACGCGCAAAGCTTTCTCTGCAGTATGCTACCAAGATTAACTCTTTACCACAACATTCTACACATGATGCGGTGTTTAACAACAAATATATGAAGTTGTTTGATGCAAAGCTAAATGCTATTCGTACATTTGGTCTTCGCATTAAGCGCGTTTTGTCGCTTTCCAACATTGATTTAACTGACACTTTGGAAACTCCTTCATATTTTGTTTTACCACCCTGGTGTATTACACCACCTAAAATTGTGTTTGATCTGGCGCATCTGAAGAAAGATCGCACAGATGCTGTTGTGTATAAACAGTTTTTCATGGAAATTCAGGACAAGTACCGTGATTACATTCCTGTGTTTACAAATGGATCACGGGATGGGAATTCTGTGGCTTGTGCTACAGTTTTTCCATCAGACACTATCATTTCCATGAGACTGCCTTACTCGGCATCAATTTTTAGTGCTGAAGTTTGGGCAGTCATTAAAGCCTTAGAAAAAATCAAAGATTCCATAGCATCCAAGTTTATTATTTTTACTGACTCACTTTCGTGTCTCCAAGCTTTACGTAATATGAAGCTGGACCATCCCTTAATTGGGATGGTGATACGAAAGTGTGTCTTTTTATCTATTGCGAACAAACTTGTTGTATTTTGTTGGGTGCCCAGCCATGTTGGCATCAGGGGTAATGAAAAGGCAGATTCAGCTGCCAAGTCTGCTTTGGATTTGCCTCATGCCAGGGTTGGTGTGCCTTATACTGATTTTAAAAATAATATCAACAAATTTATCTTTTCGACTTGGCAACATGATTGGGACGGTGCGGTTGCGAACAAGGTTCATGCTATCAAGCCAGTCTTGGGAGAGTGGCAGTCCTCCTATACAGTGCGGGAAGGATGAAATCGTCTTGTGTCGTGCCCGCATTGGTCACACTTACTTGACCCATTCATTTATCTTGAAGAAGAATCCTCTACCTCAGTGTGAGCATTGTCAGTGTCTTCTGACTGTGCGCAACATTTTGGTGGAGTGTCAATTTCTGAAAGAAACGCAAAAAGATATTTTTGGTGAGAGAAATGTGATGGAATCATTTCGATTCCATCCAGAATTAGTTTTACAATTTTTACGTGATACGGGCTTTCATTCTAAATTTTAATTTTATATATCTGTGATATTTGTATTTGTTGCACAGTTCTATTGATGTTGATCATCACATTTTTTTGGTTGCCTTTACCATAGTTTGACACCCAATAACCGATGTATTTTTCGTGCTGGGGTGTCGTTAAACATTCGTTTACATTGTATATTTGAAAGGGACATTCCTGAGTTTGCTGCAATTATTAAGATGTTATCTACTAACAGAGACTTTTTAACGACTGTAATTACATATCAAATATATTTTTCTGCATAAAATATTAGTGGCTGTATATTAAACATGTTTCTGATCGTTCTAATATTTGAACTAAGTTAAATTTCATTTTATTTCCTAAAATATACTTTTTTCGTACGTACGAAATTATTTGAAGACAAAATCCAGTTTGGGCTTCTAACAAATATTAAGACGACCAGAAACACATTGGAAATACAGACACTGATATTCTAAACAAGAAAATATATTTAATATGTAAGTTTAATCGTAGAAATACTTTATTGGTCGGAAACATCTTACAATGCAGGAAAGTCAGGAATGTCCCTTTATCCGGTGGCTAGACATTTTAACTGCAATAATGTTATGATCCTGTTTTATCTCTGATGTAGGTATAACTAGTTTCTGTATGTATTTGTTTACGCTTGACATTTACCAATCTGTAAATACAAACGTTGCAATAAAGATAGTATTTCTTTTTATTGTATTGAATTGTACAAATGAACTGAAAACCAGCGGATTACCCTTCAAACCCTCCAATTATAAAAACAAAAAGAAAATAATAACAAATTAGAGAAAAAAAAGAACAAAAAATACAGATTGACAAAAACCATCATGCGGATTCTGCTTTCAAAAGGGAATGCCCCTGCGCGTGCTGTAACCTCACCGTGGTGCAGGGGTGTAACATTCTCTTTGAGAATGGCCAATACAGCACAAATTGAAGTTTAGAGTAAAATTCGGTGTCCGTAAAATTCGGTGATATTTGTATTTGTATTTTTGCACAGTTCTTTACACTGTTTTTGTTTAAACCTTGAATTTTTATATTGATGTTGATCATCACTTTATTTATTTGCATTACCATAGTTTGACACCCAATAGCCGATGTATTTTTCGTGCTGGGGTGTCGTTAAACATTCATTCATTCATTCATTCATTCAAAAGGGAATGGGATCAGACAGAACAAACTGCATTTACATTTTGTTTATAGGTACGACTAGTATATCAAAGGCCTTTGATATGTGATATCCTGTCGTCTGTGGGATGTCGCATATAAAAGATCCCTTTCTACTAATGTAAAATTACCAATGTTTGACATTCAATAAATCAGTGTGTTCTAGTGGTGTCGTTAAACAAAACAAATTTTAACTTTAATATACATACATGCATACATGCATACATACATACATACATACATACATACATATATACATACATGCATACGTATATGTAGTGTTATTCGTATATTTTTCTGCTTCAGCATACTAGTCAGCAGTTGGAACATTTTGGACAGACTTTGTGTACATAATGTTTAGAATTAGGACATCTTGGGGCGGTGTTCGGCGGTGTGTGACATCTTGCTTCGACACGTTTCTGTTTTACATGTGGATCTAACATCAGCCCGTTGGAGCTCATGTCCAGTTGACCTTTCATTCGACCAATCAAAACCTTACTTGCAAAATCATGCCAGTGATTTAAAAAAAACAAAAAAACCATTCGGGATTATGTCGAGGGTATACGAAATGATTCGGGTGAATTACGAAGTATACCGGAAATTAATTGCAATATAAAATTTTATATAAAATTCGTTTCAAGACGAAAAAAAAAAAACGTGATGGTATAGCCATAAACTCTGTTTATACTAGTATACAATCCAGAGTTTATTACTGCACTTTTTCCCTGTGTTTTTTCAATGTTGAAATAGACTAACAAGTTCGCCTATTACCTAAATAGTCTCGACAGATATTTTTAGAATTTGTATGCTCCCGAATAACGTTGATATTAAAACTATAGTTGTGTTTGTAAATGATGTTATAAAACGGTGAGGCGAGATTGTGAGTTTATTTTAATCTGATTGGTAAATGCTGTTATATAAAACATATAGTGAGATGAGATTGTGATTTTATGAAAACTTACCATGTTTCTGTTTTACATTAGTAAATGATGTTATAAAACGGTGAGACGAGATTGTGAGTTTATTAAAACTATAGTTGTGTTTTCATAGTAATGATGTTATAATGTTGTGAGACGCTATAGTTGATTTTGTAAATGATGTTATAAAACGGTATTAGTTTATTAAAACTATAGTTGTGTTTGTAAATGATGTTATAAAACGGTGAGGCGAGATTGTGAGTTTATTAAAACTATAGTTGTGTTTGTAAATGATGTTATAAAACGGTGAGGCGAGATTGTGAGTTTATTAAAACTATAGTTGTGTTTGTAAATGATGTTATAAAACGGTGAGGCGAGATTGTGAGTTTATTAATTCTGTTATTGGTATTTTGGACTAGTAATGGAATATATAATATTACGAAGCGAGATTGTGAGTTTATTAAAACTATAGTTGTGTTTGTAAATGATGTTATAAAACGGTGAGGCGAGATTGTGAGTTTATTAAAACTATAGTTGTGTTTGTAAATGATGTTATAAAACGGTGAGGCGAGATTGTGAGTTTATTAAAACTATAGTTGTGTTTGTAAATGATGTTATAAAACGGTGAGGCGAGATTGTGAGTTTATTAAAACTATAGTTGTGTTTGTAAATGATGTTATAAAACGGTGAGGCGAGATTGTGAGTTTATTAAAACTATAGTTGTGTTTGTAAATGATGTTATAAAACGGTGAGGCGAGATTGTGAGTTTATTAAAACTATAGTTGTGTTTGTAAATGATGTTATAAAACGGTGAGACGAGATTGTGAGTTTATTAAAACTATAGTTGTGTTTGTAAATGATGTTATAAAACGGTGAGGCGAGATTGTGAGTTTATTAAAACTATAGTTGTGTTTGTAAATGATGTTATAAAACGGTGAGGCGAGATTGTGAGTTTATTAAAACTATAGTTGTGTTTGTAAATGATGTTATAAAACGGTGAGGCGAGATAGTGAGTTTATTAAAACTATAGTTGTGTTTGTAAATGATGTTATAAAACGGTGAGGCGAGATTGTGAGTTTATTAAAACTATAGTTGTGTTTGTAAATGATGTTATAAAACGGTGAGGCGAGATTGTGAGTTTATTAAAACTATAGTTGTGTTTGTAAATGATGTTATAAAACGGTGAGGCGAGATTGTGAGTTTATTAATTCTGTTATTGGTATTTTGGACTAGTAATGAACATATAATATTACGAAGCGAGATTGTGAGTTTATTAAAACTATAGTTGTGTTTGTAAATGATGTTATAAAACGGTGAGGCGAGATTGTGAGTTTATTAAAACTATAGTTGTGTTTGTAAATGATGTTATAATATTACGAGGCGAGATTGTGAGTTTATTAAAACTATAGTTGTGTTTGTAAATGATGTTATAAAACGGTGAGGCGAGATTGTGAGTTTATTAATTCTGTTATTGGTATTTTGGACTAGTATTGTGAGTTAAAATTAAAACTATAGTTGTGTTTGTAAATGATGTTATAAAACGGTGAGACGAGATTGTGAGTTTATTAAAACTATAGTTGTGTTTGTAAATGATGTTATAAAACGGTGAGGCGAGATTGTGAGTTTATTAAAACTATAGATGTGTTTGTAAATGATGTTATAAAACGGTGAGGCGAGATTGTGAGTTTATTAAAACTATAGTTGTGTTTGTAAATGATGTTATAAAACGGTGAGGCGAGATTGTGAGTTTATTAAAACTATAGTTGTGTTTGTAAATGATGTTATAAAACGGTGAGACGAGATTGTGAGTTTATTAAAACTATAGTTGTGTTTGTAAATGATGTTATAAAACGGTGAGGCGAGATTGTGAGTTTATTAATTCTGTTATTGGTATTTTGGACTAGTAATGGAACATATAATATTATGTATGTCGAGGTTGACTGTTACATACATAGATATTAACGCACTGGCACAGGGGATAATTAAATCCTTTCTGGCCTCACAAATTGCTGGGACTCGAACCTGTGGCACCGAATCGCCCGGAAATTGCGAGACTAACCACGATGCGCTCTGAGCTATCGAGGCATCCATAAAAAGGATGCTCTTTAACTTAACCACATGCATGGGGCCTACATTCTACGCGGTCGATCCCGCTTACGTGCACGAATGTATGTATGTTAGTATGAATGTATGTATGTTATTATCCTGTTCAATTATTTAGACCCAAAGTTTTTTGCAAATGTTACGTTTATTTCCTATTCGATATTTGTTTTCTTTGCATTTACATGAAAACAAACCCAAACCCCGACAGGTTTTATATACAAATCATCATATAAAATGCACGAAGTTGACTTAATTCCACTTTTTAAAAATCTCTGTGTGTTCGGAATGCACGTTATTTCTCCTATAAATAACTAAGGTCACATATGTCATCTGTCATTGAAACCCATGTTAAATGGTCCAACTTCAAATGAAGATTGCCAATAAAACGGGTTCTCGTTGGCATAACAACATACACCATTGCGAACATACTTTATGTAAGCATTTATTTTCACTCTACAATTGAAAACATTTCCGTCTCAGTGTTTTGCTATATGACCGCATCTGACTGTCGTACTGGTCCGAACAGGTGGTTCATTATCCGATTCACTTCGGCTATCTCTTGCGCTATACACCCATGTCCCAAAAGGTCAATGCACAATATTACAAAATAACATGGGCAAAATTTAGCCAGAAGGCTTACCATTAAATATACATAGTGTTTTAATTCTTCCCCATTTCCTAGAAGTGAATATGTGAACTATAACGTGTGTCACAATTAGGAATTATAGTGGACCGTGATCGTGATGAATTGACTCTCACCCGAAAATGATCTGTGTAGCGAGACCTATAAAGTATGCGCTAAACTACCAGGGTAAAAAAGTTTACCAATTCCTAGAATATTAAAATGTTAAAATTAGGAATTATAGTAGACCATGATGAATGAACTCTCACCCGGAAGTGATCTGTGTAGTGAGACCTAACCTCTTCCCAATAGTATGTCTGCGTACCTTGAAAACTGTTATGGCACACATCTGACGTTAGGAGTTGCTATAGTAGCTGCAAGTTTGCTACAGTCCCGGTTTCTGAAACTGACGTCATAACCATATGTTTGACATCCAATAGCCGATGATTAATAAATCAATGTGATCTAGTGGTGTCGTTAAACAAAACAAACTTTAAACTGAAATCATTCTACGTCACTGTATTGTCTGAACGTCCCGTTATTTTTCAGTAGTGGAGCGACGATTCCATCGCTCTCCATTACCAAGTTACTACAGGTCCACAAATATAGTAATCGACAGGTTTTACTCAAACAATATTTGGAATATCCATTGTAATCAAAGTATATGGTGGTTTTTACATAACATACTTTCAGAATTTGATGCAAATTAGACGTAAATTAATCGAGTTTACGGCACTACGTTTATTGACATTTAAGAAAACGTACTACGGCGACACACAAGAACTGACATATGCATCAACAGTCGTCAAACGAAAACATGTTAATGACAACTTTACATTTAATGTTGTGTAGCATTTTGAAAGCAAAAAAACAAAACAAAACAAACGTTACATTACTTTATATTTGAAAGTATTGTTGCTTAACGATTTAAAATAGACCAATAACACGTTTTGTTTGTGTGGTTTATTTCAGGATGTGATTATCAACAAAGTTTCCCTAGCGTTGTATCATCTCGTCTGCTAACTCAACAGTCCAAGCTACTGAATGACACGACTGTCATTGAATGTGCAACGAAGTGTGGCAGAAAACTCACGTGTTTGGCTTTCAACGTGAACGTCAACACTCGGCAGTGTGAGCTGGTTGTCAGTCAAAGTTTCAATGATTCCAAGCAGAGTGACCCACAGTGGGATTACTAAGGTTTTGACTTGTGCTAGACTTACGAACTCATAGAAAACAAGTGTCAGTGTGCACGTGAAGCCAGCATCTTTAAATATGAACAGCAAAACCGTTATCCGCGATCAAGACATTATCTCTTATGGGTATTTGACAAAACAGTAGTTGATTCCATGAATCTCTATCTAGTGCCACGTCTGTAGGAGGACAGCTACTATCGAGGAGAGCCTTTACTGGCCAATACATCCTTCGCGTACCGCCACAAAGAGGACTGCCACTCAGATACTTGGTTGTGTCTAACTTTAGCAAACATTGTGACAGTGGCTAAATTATCATCACACAGTTAAGCCATTGACGTTGGTCGTTATCACAGTATGAGCAGACGTAATATATGGTGTGTTCCGGTGAGACTGAGGATGAGTTTCATATTGTACTATCATACCCTTTTTACAATCATTTTATACATTAAAAATATACAATCCATCCATCTATGTTTAAATTAATAGTTATTATCTGCTAGTAATAAACCATTTACCATATTTTGACACCCAATAAGCGATGTATTTTTCATGTTGGGGTGTTGTTAAACATCTATTCTGTTCTATTCTAGTATTAAACACGAATTATGTTCAGAAAATATGTATACAAACTATCTAAAAGAAGAGGATCTACAGGTGTGTAGTTTTCACAGTTTGTGTTCTCAAATTGTATACAGTTCAATGGACATTTTCGTGGCAGGCCATCGGTCTACAGGCTGGTAGGTACTGGGTTCGGATCCTAGTCGAGGCATGGGATTTTTAATCCAGATACCGACTCCAAACCCTAGAGTGAGTGCTCCGCAAGGCTCAATGGGTAGGTGTAAACCACTTGCACCGACCAGTGATCCATAACTGGTTCAACAAAGGGCATGGTTTGTGCTATCCTGCCTGTGGGAAGCGCAAATAAAAGATCCCTTGCTGCCACTCGGAAGAGTAGCCCACGTAGTGGCGACAACGGGTTTCCTCTCAAAATCTGTGTGATCCTTAACCATATGTCTGACGCCATATAACCGTAAATAAAATGTGTTGAGTGCGTCGTTAAACAAAACACTTTTTTTTTGTTTTTTTTTCTTAACTGTTTTATAGCACCTTCCATTATGCATGTACCTCGTTGTTATACATGTATATCAACCGATGAACTGTAAACGCCCAAGGTTAATAGAGAATTGAAACTGAACACCCAGAGTGGAGTGTGAACTGATCTTTAGTTTTAGTGAATGCTATCACGTGATCTAACAAAACCAACGTTCATTCTTCCATGAACGTGAAAATGCACTTTTTCGGTAAACAAGGGAATACCCGAGGATTCCATCGTTTCTATTTTTATCCCAAGTTCGTCTGCACTGTGAGTAACGGCAACAATTCAGGCTTTAAACGACTCCGGTTTTGAACTGAGACACATAATATATATGACAGGCAACAAAAATGAAGCTGCTATTATAAGTTATAGCAGATAATGCTCAACAAATCAAAAGAGAGACATGAGCGCAGCTCGGTCACATTTGACAAAAACACCAAACCGACAACTTACATGCGCGAAAACACATACACCTTCGTGCACAATTCCACGACCTGTCCTTTCCAAGAATAATATCGCACAATCACAAACTTCCTCTGAAATCCACACACACAGTAACACTGAAACCAATTTATCCCTTTCAAGTCTTCACATTCATTTTCACTAATTCAACTTTTGACAACTGTATTTTTTTTTTTAATCTAAATAATTTGACGCTCTCCCTCATGTTAATTAGTTCCAAATTCATCGAAAAAAAAATTGCGTTATCAGTTGATGTTCTATTATTTTAAATTTTATAACGTTTTATCCACATTTGATTCAGAAAATTAAAATGTATAAAACCTTATGTAAATCAATATAATGAATCGGAGATTTGACGGAAAAAACCCGAATGTAACTTTCTAAGGAAATTCCCTTATTTGTGTATTGATACAGTTGTAAATCATTGTGGAATAGAGTTCGATTGGGTTTTTTAATATAGTTTTGTATAATGGCAATATTAATGCATTTGGAATTATAAGAATTGAACGCGCTACGCCATTGAACGCGCTACGCCATTCATACAGTGTGTAAAATGGTTTTGGTGTTTATCATCGCATGAACGTCATAAATATAACGTTCAATTCTTAAATAAACGTAAAAATTACGTCATCAGGGAACGTCATATCTGATGACGTCATTTTATATGGGCACGTTGTCTTATTGAACGTTATTGTTTATGGACTAAAACCAATTCAAAATAAAGTATGAACTTCATGTGTTTTTACTAGCAAGTATAATTCAAATTTAATTATAAGTATTGTGTGTTCATCGGGGTATGAACGAAACAAATCATCCGCAAACTTATGTGAGAAAGGACCATGGTTAAGGACCACACAGATAATGAGAGAGGAAACCCGCTGTCGCCACTTCATGGGCTACTCTTTTCGATTAGCAGCAAGGGATCTTTTATATGCACCATCCCACAGACAGGGTAGTACGTACCACGGCATTTGATATACCAGTCGTGGTGCACTGGCTGGAACGAGAAATAACCCAATGGGCCCACCGACGGGGATCGATCCCAGACTGACCACACAGCTAGCGAGCGCTGTACCACTGGGCTACGTCCCGCCCTCGCCAATAACACAGTTTTGCGGATGATTTGTTTTGGTTGTTTCAGTTAATCATGATCAAAAAGTAGCTTTATAGATGAAAGGTTCCATGATATCCAAATAGCAGCCATGCATTGCTCGTTAAATATATCCGCAACATCTTGTATCCATTTTTAATGACGTGTATATAGAGCATACATGCAATTACGTTCAATATATATTAAGAAATACTACTGGCGCAAACCATCTGTGTTTAAACGTGTGCAATTATTGTCTGTTCAAAACAGAAAAGAATTATGTAATATTGGTAAATATCTTAAAAATCCATTATGTTTACGTTATCAACATATTTAATTGTCCATTTTCCATATAAGCACCGCTTATGAAATATTATTGATTTGTATGTAGAATGTATGCCTATGAGCCGCACGGCTTAAAGCTAATAAACTATACTAGAGAGTATTATACGAGCTTGTGTTGTACTGACTTTAAGAAGTTACGAAACGAGTGCCAGGATGCGTGTACTGCCCGAACGAAAGCGAAGGTAATAGATGAATGCTGACACGAATCGTGTAATAATTCCTTTATTATCCATATTAGATATAATATTATTTTTATGAATAAGAAGCCAATGTCAAACCGGTTTAAACCTAACTAGAAAGACACGAGAAAACGTCATCATTTTCCGAAATGACGTCATTTCGGTAAGCGATTAATGCCGATTATACAGAGCTTTGACTGGGGAAGCCGGATTATGTGATGACGTCGCTCCCCAAAATGACGTCATTCGTTGTGCACGTGAAATCATTATGACACGTGTGTCATACTGGTTATATTCTCCTGTTGACCTTTCATTCGACCAGTCAAAACCTTACTTGCAAAATCATGCCAATGATTTGAAAAGAATTTGCCGAGGGTATACGAAATGATTCGGGTGAATTACGAAGCATACCGGAAACTAATTTCAATATAAAATTTTATATAAAATTCGTTTCAAGACGAAAGAAAAACCGTGATGGTATAACCATAAAATCCGTTTATACTAGTATACAATCCAGAGTTTATTACTGCACTCCCCGCCCCTTGTTTTTTAATGTTGAAATAGATCAACAAGTTCACATATTGCATAAATAGTCTCGCCCGATATTTTAGAATTTGTATGCTCCCGAATAACGCTATAAAAGGCGAAGTGTAATTGGTCGATACTTAAATTGTTAATTATAGATGAAATGTCACTTGGGCATGGGAGTCCACGCAATGCTGTTACATCTACTGATAGACCAGTAGAGCTAATTTTAATCAGATTGTAAAAAAAAAATAGAGATTATTATCCGAGCTTGTGTGACTTACTGATTTTACCAAACGAGTGTCAAGAATCTTGTATTGCGAGAGTGAGGGTAATACATACAACCAGTACGACTCACACACCAGAACAATCATGTCTTTATTATCCATGCTATTATTGCTATTTTTAATTTAATTATTGAATAGTTAGCTACCATTGATTTGGGTCCTACATTTAAAATGCATATATCGACCGATTTAATTTTACCCCCCCCCCCACACACACACACACACACACACGCACGTATACACACGTCACGTACACAACATTCATCATACATTTATGTTTGCATGTATATATTAGTGTTCGGTATTCGACCTGAAAATGTTATTAGAATATTCGATGGAAATAACGAGCGAATATCCGAACACCAACTAAACAGTAAATGACTCATCTAACTAACGGGATTTGTTTTTAGTTTGAATTGTTTAGCAGACTTTTAATAACCTCCCAAAAGCATGCTACGACAAAAAAACAAACAAAGAAAAAAAACAAAAAAAACCCCAACAAAACAACAACAAAACCCCCAAAAACAAATACAAAGCATAATAAAGTAATCACGGGTAGCTAACCTAGCTATATATTTTGACTTCTCAAAATTCTAAATACTGATTTACAAATATCAAAATGAAAAACACTAAAACAGAATAACCAAAACAAATATGCCTCGGAAACTCATACAGAAAAAACACCAGATCCGTTCACGTTGTTGTGTTTTGTTATTATTATTATTATTATTATTATTAATTTATTTTTTAATGTATTATTATTATTATTTATTTTTGTGTAGAATTGCCGACTAAACGGATTCAGATGCATTTATGTAACAACATTACTATATGTAACAAGACCCCTGCGTGTGCTGTAACCTCACCGTGGTGCAGGGGTGTAACATTCTCTTTGAGAATGGCCAATACAGCACAACATTGAAGTTTTTAGTAAAATTCAGTATCCGTAAAATTCTGTGATATTTGTGTTTTTGCACAGTTCTTTACACTGTTTTTGTTTAAGTCTTGAATTTTTATATTGATGTTGATCATCACTTTATTTATTTGCATTACCATAGTTTGACACCCAATAGCTGATGTATTTTTCGTGCTGGGGTGTCGTTAAACATTCATTCATTCATTCATTCATTCATTCATTCATTCATATGTAACAAGAGGACCAGTGCAAATATATATTATGACAAGAGTACGCATCAACACACACTATCGTAAACACGCTAGGAATAGTTATATATATATTTTTTTTCTTCTTCTGTTTTCAATATTTTGATTCTATAAATTGGATAAACAATGGTTTCTCGTCTCCAACACTCCAAAGTTTACATGTTTTCTTTATGAATGTTAAACCATCTACCTGTTTCTAGTATTAATCATAAATTCGACGTAGGCAATTCAATTATCCAGTATCTATTTTGGTACGATAATCTCGCAGTAAAATGTCGTTTGGAATAATGTATAAAATCGTCCCCAAGTAAAGTTTATAATATCCGAAATTAAAAAAAAGAAAGTTTCTTTTGTTTAACGACACCACTAGAGCACATTGATTAATTAATCATCGGCCATTGGATGTCAAACATTTGATAATTCGGACTCGTAGTCATCAGAGGAAACCCGCTACATTTTCCCTAATGCAGAAAGGGATCTTTTATATGCGCTTTCCCATAGACAGGAAAACACATACCACGGCCTTTGTCCAGTTGTGGTGCACTGGTTGGAACGAGAAATAAAACCAACAGCTGAATGGATCCACCGAGGTGGTTGGATCCTGCGACGCAGGCACCTCAAGCGAACACTCAACCGACCTAGCTAATCCCCCGCCCTAGCTAAACCCCGCCCTAATCCGAAAAACTACTGTTGTATGAATTGATCGCAGAGATTTGTTTTAGTTCTTCTTTATAGGATTTGAAATCGATATATTCGATATACTGATTACTGTAGATGAACCCGATTCCCGTGTCATCAAAAATACATGTACTTTTTTTTGATGAATTCCAGCCACCCGCATGACGTCACTACTAACACTATTCTGAAACTAGAGATATAATTATGTTCCCGACTGAATACCCGAGGCAAGCGGCATGCAGGACCGATCTTATGATAAAACTTATCTTTTGAAAATACTATTCGAATACCAAATTAGCGAGCGAATATTCCAATCTAATTAAAATTAGCTCCACTATTACATGTGGATCTAACAGCAGCCTGTTGGAGTTCATGTCCAGTTGACCTTTCATTCGACCAATCAAAACCTTACTTGCAAAATCATGCCAGTGATTTGAGTGCGCGAGTGCGAATAATTTTAACATGCTCATATACCACTAGAGTTTCGAGCATGTCCGTCCCGGGGCCTGTCTCTGGATGGCCAGTGACTTGCTCCGGGACAGAACAAAATTAAGGGGACAATTTTGAAATTTACATCCAAAAATTAAATAATGGGCCTTTAAAATTTTGATGCGCATCTCTAATTAATATAATTAATAAAGAAAATTCTACTCATTAAATTTGGTCGCTAGATTGGGCAGTCAAAATGAAATTAGATCGATAACATGCCTGGTTTGGGATGGAGGGGGGGGGGGGGGGGGGGGGGGTGAAAATGGACAGAATTTTGAAAATAGCAATTAGTAAAAGAAATTAGTAGGATTAAAATTAGAAAGAAAAAAGTTACAAGCCAAAAATAAAAAGAATTGACTGCTCGGTCGAATATTTATATAATTTGGAGCACTTTGGAAGGACAGTCCAAAAATAAATAAGCGAAAGAAGAGAGGATCGGACTATTTAATAATATTAAAAAAAAAAAAAAGTAATTTCGACATGAATTTTTGAACGAAGGTCTAAAAGTCTGTAAAGTCCGATCTATACGTCCACGTGAGTGGCCTCGTTAAGGCCGTTAGGTTGTTACGTCGGCGAGGCTGGAGTGTCCCGGAGGTTCGGCAGCAGATGTTGGCGTCGTAACAGGGTACTGACTACCGTACCGTAGTCGGGGCCGCAGACCGCTCGGATCATCTTATGTAGATTCCGGTTGTCCAGCTTGTTCGAAAGTATGGCCTGTCTATAGGTCTGCTCCCTCCGGTGCGTCACGACTACCATGGGCGTACATAGGATTTTGAAAAGGGGGGTTCCAAAATAGATTGCAGAGATATTGGGCATATATTTCTATGTTGAGTAAATATAATAATGTCAGATATATTAAATTATAAAAAAAGCGATTTCGGGGGGGGGGGGGGGGGTCGGTCGAACCCGTCGAACCCCCCCCCCCCCCCCCCCATGTACGCCCATGACTACGGTGTGGTGAGTACCGAACATCTTGCTGTGAAGTTCGTACTCGCTGCCGTCCTCCAGGGGTCTCTAGTCCGCGTTGAGGTAACTGCCACGGAGCTTGGTCGGGTCTGTCGTGTCCCCCTGCATGTACTGATGAAGGTGTTTCTTCAGTTCGCTCATTGCGACGGTCCACTCGGACTCTTCGGGGGGGGGGGGGGGGGGGGGGGGGGCGACTATCGGCGCTGGTCTCTCGGTCTTGGCTGGCTGGTTGGTCGGTGATGTTGCCTTCCTCTTGCCAACGGCGGCTGATCGGGCCTGTGGCGTGGCGACTGGCTGTACCGGCGATACCGGCCAGTCCTGCCTGGGCCACGTGACGGTCGGCGGTGGAGGGTCGTCGTGGGGTGTCTCACACACCGCGGTGTTGAGTCGGTCCCTCTCGGTGGTCGACGGTTCCCGCAGGGCTGGTCTCGTTAACTCAGGCTGGGCTGGGGGCGGCGTTGTAGAAGAGACCGCCGCTGGCGGTTGAGCTACCAGCTTTGGTCCCCCCCCCCCCCCCGTGCCGTTCTTGGCGCGCTTTTCATCTTCCTCCATCTCCTCTTCTTCGTCGGTACGATCGCGTCACCGCACACCAAAGTCCTTCATAAATCAAGGCTAATATTCGTTCCTCGTATTCGGCCTTGATACATGTAGTCAAGATTACTGATATCCACTACTAGCGCCCTCTATTGGAAGAAAATTTGTAACACCGATTATGTCCCTTACACGATGACATCGCTGACCAATCACAGCATCGGGAACATGTGACAATCTTGAAAGCAATATAAAAAATTAACCGCCGAAACTTTTTTTTAACATATCGTGACAAACACAACACGTTTCCACGGACGCTGACGCTGCCATCTTTGTTTACAATAACAAGGGAATCTATAAGGAGCGTTGCGATTCGTTGCAATCAGATCTCATCGCATCCAATGAAATTTAAGCATTTTGTGGCATGATTTCTTGATGACATGTATCAAGGCTGAATACGAGGAACGAATATTAGCCTTGATTTATGAAGATGACCAAAGTCACGGAAGCCCGTGACCCAGTGTACGAGTCGCGATACTCCAAAAGTTTTCCATAACTGCATAAGAGTCCCCCCAGGTGTGTGTGTGTGTGTGGGGGGGGGGGGGGGGGGCGCAACTCGAGAGTACAAGGCGACACGTCTGTTCTCATTCTGAATCAGTTCGGAAGTGATTTGAAAAGAATTTGAAAACATTCGGGATTATGCCGAGGGTATACGAAATGATTCGGGTGAATTACGAAGTATGCCGGAAACTAATTGCAATATAAAATTTTATATAAAATTCGTTTCAAGACGAAAAAACCCAAACCGTGATGGTATAGCAATAAAATCTGTTTATACTAGTATACAATCCAGAGTTTATTATTGCACCTTTCCCCCTGTTTTTTCAATGTTGAAATAGACCAACAAGTCCGCCTATTGCATAAATAGTCTCGCCCGATATTTTTAGAATTTGTATGCTCCCAAATAACGCTATAAAAGGCGAAGTGTAATTGGTCGATATTTATATTGTTATTTATAGATGAAATGTCACCTGGACATGGGAGTCCACGCAATGCTGTTAGATCTACTGGTAGACCAGTAGAGCTAATTTTAATTAGATTGCGAATATTCGAAAATTCAAGTACCTGCGCGCGCGAGCGCGTGCGTGCGTGTATGTTGTGTGAAAATCAGAAGGAACTATGACCGTACCATTAGTTTGGATGTGATCAGAATAAATACAAGACAACAAACCGTGTCATGACAACGTGCTATGAAGTGTTTCCAGAAACATTATTTATACTCAGCACAACGGCATAGAATGAATATGCACGTAGATAATTTGTATTATACACATGACATATCGCAAATTAAAAAAAAAGAAATCACAATTTACCACTCGGGTATTGAGATAAAATCAATAACGTACATGTATGTATAATCATTGTTCTTGAAACCAGTCAAGAGACCCACACTCACTGATAAACATAAACAATAATAACAATACGTATGCATATAGAATAGTAGAGGGGTAAATATTTAATGTCTTTAACATGTCATTAAGCAACATAAAAATATAGCTGCAAGCGGTCTGGGGATTGGCCAGCAGGCATTAGCCTATATTAAAGCCTTTCCCAACATTTTACAATATGAATATTTTACAAGCAATAAAATAAAACATAAAATGTGTTCCAAATTTACTAACAAACAGGGGAATTGGCCAGATCGGGTTAATGGTACCAATAAGGGTAAACAAGGATGGTAAACCAATGCTGAATAGGCTTGCTGGACATTCTATACTAAAAGGCAAAAGTTATTGTGACACACAAAAGACAAAGATAATTGATGATAAGTTTTTACTGCTGTGTATGAAACGTTATAACATGGAAAGACAAATGTCCGAAGGTATGGAAACGAGCAATAGTCCATGAAAAGGGCGCACCTGCCACATCACTAGAGGGGGTCAGTAGCGAGTGTGTCCAACCTTCAGCATTGATACAGGCCTGGCACCGTCGTCTCATTGAGGCCACTAAACGCTGGAGAAAGTTCCTGGTAATGCCATTCCAGATCTGAGGAAGGATCAGCCGGAGTGCTGCAGTGTTGTTGGATGATTTGGAAGACGTCGCAAGCGTCGCTCCATTTCATCCCAGACATGTTCGACTGGTGACAAATCCGGGGACCTGGCAGGCCAGGGTAGCACATCAACATTGTTCTAATTGAGATACTGCTGCACAACTCTAGCAATGTGTGGTCTGGTGTTATCGTGTTGTAATGTCATCCCGGGGCCGTTCTGTTGCAAAAACGGTAACACGGTTCTTTGCAAAATGTGATCTCGGTACCTCACAGCATTCAAATTGCCTTCAATCACAACCATCTGGGTCCGGCCTGTGGCTGTAATTCCACCTCATATCATAACGCCACCACCTCCAAAACGATCCCCTTCAAGAACACATGGCGTGACGTAACGTTCACCTTGACGTTGGTAGACACGTGTCCTGCCGTCAGATCTGTGAAGGAAACGGGATTCATCAGTGAAAAGGACACGTCTCCAGTCACGTGCTGTCCATCGCAGGTGTTGTCAGCACCACTGGAGACGTCGACGTCAATGTTCTGGCGTCAGGATTGGCCTTCTGGCTGGACGTCTTGCACGGATGCCGTAGATGCGTAGACATCGTCGGACTGTCCTCGCTGATACACATCTGTTGCCAGGGATAGTACGGGCTGTGAGGGTTGCTGGCTGGAACCTGTTTTGCAGATGCGTGGTTCGGATCCATGTGTCTTGGCGAGGGGTTGTTACGGGTGGTCGGCCGCTACGGGGACGGTCCCTGACCTGGTTGTTTTGTTGATATCGTTGCCATAAGTGCCATATGGTGTTTCTTTGGACGTTGAATTGACGTGCGACGTCACGCTGCGAGGTCCCAGATTCAGGCATCCCTATGACTCGCCATCTGTCATTTTTACTGAGGCGTGGCATTACGAAATTGCATCAAACAGTTCGCTAATGGTATTTTTCTGACTTCTGGACTGCTGAAGGCTGCACAGAGTGGCAATGATTTGCGACTGAATGTCTGGCCTTTTATGGTGAACACTGGACAGGATTTCTCCTGAATATTCCATGTTTCTTGCACAAAGCATGCAATCGCTGCAACAACTACTTGGTTGCATTTCTTCGAGCTGTTTCATGCACATTTTCTCTGGTTTACATCCATAAATCCATTCACAAATTTATTACTCCAAAAATCCATGTCACAATAGCTTTTGCCTTTTAGTATATATGAGTAACTGTTTTAAATATAGGTGTATGAAGATATTACCATTATGCATATTACGCTTTTAATATATGGACGGGAATATGCATCTTTTTAGACTAGCCTTGCAATGGCGTAGCCAGCATAAGGCAGACGATTCGCTTGCCTCGTCTGGAATTTCCCCAGATTTATTTTATTTTTCCCATGCCACTGATATTTATTTTACAGGTCTGGCTTTGCCTCGGTGTTTTTTCCTCTCTGGCTACACCCCAGCCTTGTATTGTTATATATCTGTATTGGAGTAAATATAGCCAATACTGTCATCAGAGGATAATGATTATTAATTCAACAATCATAGTTTCGTTTGCGCGTTGTTCACGCAAATTTAATGTTGTGTATTTTGTTTTCTGTTCATGCATTAAAGTTAAAACATCATTCACATGGACATGACGGGTTATGCCAAAAGGAAATGGGATACCTGAATTTATCTTTGCACAACTAATAAATGGGCTACGCGAATTTTCAAATCACAGAAACCTGATTCAAGAAACAAACCTATGACGAAAACAAGATACACGAACATGCATTATAATTAAATTAATTAATGCAGGTAATTAAAAAAAAGCACACTCGTTTGCAGACTGCATAATTATGACATTTTGCAATCCCAAAATCTCTAATCTTTTATATGAACATAATTGCCGCAATGGCCATATAAATTTAATAATATATTAATGCAATACACGCAGATTAAAGGGACATTCTCGAGTTTGCTGTATTGTAAGATGTTTTCGACTAATAAAATATTTCTACGATTAAACATACATATTAAATATATTTTCTTGTTTAGAATATCAGTGTCTGTACATTCAATGTGTTTCTGGTCGTCTTAATATTTGTAAGAAGCCCAAACTGGATTTTGTCTTCAAATAATTTCGTACGTACGAAAAAATAGTTTTTAGGAAATAAAATGAAATTTAACCTACTACAAATATTAGGACGATCAGAAACACGTTTAAAGGGACATACCCTAGTTTTTAAACACTAAGGCATATTTTTTACTATTAGAGCCGTTTTTGATAACTGAAATCATACTTTACTTAGATTTTATTGTTTAGATTGTCCATTTCCATACATTCGAAGTGTTTTTGGTCATCCTAGTGTTTTTAATATCACAAAATGCACTTCTCATATTTTTAAAAAGGCACGTGTGTCTGAGAAGTAACAGCTATGGAGTCAAGTTTTAGTCTATATTTAGAGGGTATTTCACCATTTCAAAGTCACAGACTCATGTTTCACTCAATTGTAATTTCATCCAAATGTGTTACAGGTTTGTAGAGTATCTGAACTTAGTGTTAATTTTCACAGCTTGAAACTAGGGTATGCCCCTTTAATATACAGCCACTAATATTTTATGCAGAAAAATATATTTGATATGTAATTACAGTCGTCAAAAAGTTTCTGTTAGTTAATAACATCTTAAACATTGCAGCAAACTCAGGAATGTCCCTTTAACAAAAAAAAACTGCAATCTGTGGAAGGAAATAGAGAAACGATTGCGCTTGCCTGTTTGATTAAAGCGTTCATGTTTGGGTGTTATACCAATGTCTCCTGTAAACCCTATCATGTTCCTCATAATTATACCATTGTGCAAAGGCCTGAGCGTAATAAAGTTCTGTTCTGAAACTCCAGTCAAACAGATCTCTCTCTCTCTCTCTCTCTCTCTCTCTCTCTCTCTCTCTCTCTCTCTCTCTCCTCTCTCTCTCTCTCTCTCTCTCTCTCTCTCTCTCTCTCTCTCTCTCTCTCTCTCTCTCTCTCTCTCTCTCTCTCTCTCTCTCTCTCTCTCTCTCTCTCTCTCTCTCCAGGCCGCCAGGACCAAAACACGTGTTCTTTTGTCCTCTTTTTATATAAATAATAAAAATAAACCTTTTCGCCGTTCCATAACGATTGTAACCGCCACGGGTTTGTGAATTTATTTTTATTACGGCACATCCAGTTCGTTGCATAATTATCATTTTTGATTGAAACTTTTGCAAATATATTTTTCTTTGGAATCGCTCGGCCCGTGGGACCAATATCAATACTTTTTGTTCTAGCCTACGATTAAGGGTGTGGTGAATCAGCCATGCGAACTGTGTTGGAATCTCCACAGACTAATTGTTGTAGTTCAGTTGCCGAATACTGGGTTACGAAGAAGACGCTGGACATGAACTTTCAAGTGTAAAATGATGTGCAGCTGGTGTGGGTAACCGTGGGGTTATTCTCTATTCTTAAAGGTAAGGACGCTGGTTAAATAATTAACTTAGTATAGTAATTGAATTATTATGTTTTAAAACTAGTTCTCCGATAACAAGTGTTCATGGCTAAATAATGAGAATAATAAACGAGTTATATAATTATAAATATTGTCAAATGCAGTCTAAATACTACCCCAAGTATTAATATTTAACATATTTAGCACCGCTATGACGTTAATCAGAAGACCTTTTGTAAGAACGATTCGTCCGTCGTCCGTTCGTCCGTCATCAAGATAATTCATTGGTACAAAGAAATGGGAAAAGTATTATGTTATTCCTTTTCGATGTGTAAAAGACACAACATTATCATGGTTTCAGTATAGAATAGCACACAGAATCTTAACTACTAATACATTTTTGTATATGATACATTACGTGGATTCTAATGCTTGCGACGTCTGCAAAGCTTCATGTGAAACGTTACAACATCTTTTCTTTGACTGTAACAAGGTTAACCACATTTGGGAATCAATACGAGAATGGATATCGACTGAAACAGGAATTGACATTATTTTTAGTCAAGATATTGTTATGTTTGGTATGATCAATAACGAAAATAGTAACTTTGTAAATTGGTTGATTATCAACATTAAATATTATATCTACTTGTAACGGAACATGCTCTTAATTTTGTTTTCGCCTGTGGCGATATTAATTGTTTTAGAGGGCCGTGTGCAGTTCCAATATGCACTTAAGCCCAGGTGGCCAGTAGTTACGTAATACCTCCGCGAGTGCGGTTTTTACAACCGTGATTCTGGCGACTAGGCGTCATTGAGTCTGGCGATATAAGAAAAATATACCGCTTGGTCGCTGTGGAAATAGCACTTGTAGGGATTCGGTGCCGCGATGTACCCCCAGGCGATATTCGGTTTTATGATAAATAGCTAGGGTTTTAGAGATATCGGGGAGAAACATAGGAAGGCTGCTGGGGAAACGGACGTCGTCCACTGAACGAAATATATAAGTTCAGTCCGGACGTGGTAATTATATATTATTTCTGCTCTGTGTATAACCTTGATGTGATTGATGCGACTTTAAATATTTTAATACTGTATTATACCAATATTATTTAGACGGTGCTGCCGGTAATCTGACGCAGTAGACTGTAGGCTCACTGATCTAAATAATTATTAAAGGTTAGCCAGTCATCCTAGAGGACCTAGGTAAACTGTAGGTTATTGTCTTTATTGTGATAGGTACCAGTATTAAGTCTGTATTACAAGGTTATTGAACGAGTAGTTAAGGGTTAATTAAAAATTAACCAGTTAGGAATAGAGTTATAATTCCTTTATTAATTAAGTTCCCCTGGAAGCGTTTCTCAATTAGCACACGTTACTGAACGAGCAGTAAGGGTTAATTAAAAATTAACCAGTTAGGAATAGAGTTGTAATTCCTTTATTAATTAAGTTCCCCTGGAAGCGTTTCTCAATTATCACACGTGTGGGTGTTGTGTCACGGTGAAGTGATTAGCATATTGTGTAAACTAGACACCTAGAGATTAACTAATTAAGTGATCAGTTCTGGGTTGTTATTATTTGTTGTTGTTAATTAACTACTGCGGCAGTACATTTGTCAGCGTAGGTTAATACAGATTCCAAAGTGTATTGCGTTTTTGTTGTGTTTTCTAGTGAACTAAACGTGCTATATTACATATACTTTATATAAGATCGTATCTCTGATCATACCTAGACGAGCCACACTAGGGTATAACCGCCCGTTACAGAGAGATCTAATAGATATACAGTTAGGAGAGATATTTTGATAATCGTGTTTCATTCAGTTACGGGTATTATAGGATCCCCGTGACAGGAGTAGAAAATTGGGGCGCTCGTCCCGGATCTGAAACGGGACATGCATATTTAAAAAAGTATTGTTTGTAAATGGGGGCTTTATAAATTATTTTTACAAATTTACTAGAAGTAGCAACGTTGTTCACTAGAAATTAATTAATAATAAGTGCGTCATACCTAAACATGGATAAGAATTTGCTGGATACGCTCAGTGTAGTGGAGATTAAGCGAGCACGTAAGGCCGAGTTAGTTGAAATCGCGAGTGAGCGGGAAATTGATTTAACATCAGCTAAAACATTAGGAGATATAAGGACAATTATTATCCAGGAAGTTTTTGGTGATAGTCCTGTTATGGAAGAAAGTGAGATTGTTCCAGAGATAGAGATAAATGACTTGAGTATGGAACAACAGTTAGCTTTTAAAAAGCTTGAGTACGAAAGAGAAGAACGTGCATTAGATAGAGAGAGAGAGAGAGAGAGAGAGAGAGAGAGAGAGAGAGAGAGAGAGAGAGAGAGAGAGAGAAGAGAGAGAGAGAGAGAGAGAGAGAAGAGAGAGAGAGAGAGAGAGAAAGAGAAGAGAGGGATAGAGAGAGGGATAGAGAAAGAGAAGATAGAGAGAGAGAGGGAGAGAGAGAGAGAGAGGGAGAGAGAAAGAGAAGATAGATATAGAGAAAAAGAAGATAGGGATAGAGAGAGAGAGAGAGAGAGAGAGAGAGAGAGAGAGAGAGAGAGAGAGAGAGAGAGAGAGAGAGAAAGAGAAGAGAGGGGTAGAGAAGAGAGAGATAGGGATAGATAATTCCAGTTAGCAAAATTAAAAGTGGAACATGAGTTAAAGTTGAATACTGAAGAAGTTAGACGTGAGGCAGGAAATGGTTTTAACATGTCGGAGGCTTATAGATCAGTGCCTGTATTTGATGACCAGGAGGTAGATATGTTCTTCCAACTTTTTGAACGGGCCGCTAAGCAGCTAAATTGGCCGCAGTCTAAGTGGACATTGTTAGCCGTGTCTAAGTTTAAGGGGAAGGCTAGTGTAGCTTATAATTCAATGAGTGATGAGCGAGCAAGTCAGTACGACCTAGTTAAGGCTGCAGTGTTGAGAGCTTATGAATTACGACCTGAGGATTATCGTTTACGGTATAGCGAGTTGAGAAAAACGCAGGGTCAGTCTTATAGTAAGTTTGTGGCTAAGAAGGCAGGGATGTTTGATAAATGGGTGGTGTCTCATCAGGTAGAGTCATATACCGAGTTACGGGAGTTGTTGATCTTACAGGACATTAAAAATGGATTACCAGTTAGCTTACGTATTCATTTAGAGGATCGTGATGTCAAAAGGATAGAGGAGACAGGCATAGTGGCAGATGACTACGTGTTAATACACAAAGCTCAGGCAGTACAGGGTAGCTCTATACAACAGGGTGATAAGAAGAAATTTCAGCCAGGTTTTTCCCGGGAAAGTAACTATCGGGGAGAGTCATCTAGTTGGTCAGCTAGTCAGGCAAGGAATGCACCTGGTGGGCAAAGTAAGGATAGGCCTGCATTATCAGCCAATGCACGAACTTTTCGTCCACATTGCAGTTACTGTAAAAAGGATAACCACCTTGTCGGGGACTGTTTTAAAAGGAAACGCGATAATGCGCAAGTGGTCGGTTTAGTGAGGTCAGCTCCGTTAGCGAGAGAGTTAATGGTTAGTCCTATGGCAGAGAAAGTAAACCCCTATGTATCCACTGGTATGGTTTGTGATGTGAAACAAGAATTGAGTCCTAAGGCAATATCAATCTATAGAGATACCGGGTGTAGTCGCTGATAACGTCAGAGTGTTTAGCTGGTATTAAGAATTCAGATACACGACGTAGTTTGTCCTTAACCTCAGTTACTGGAGAAAAAATGGTTGTCCGGTTACATAACGTTTTCTTGTGTTCGAAGTTTGTGACGGGACCAGTCGTTATGGGTGTTGTGAAGGACTTGCCTGTTGAAAACATAGGAGTTTTGTTGGGTAATGATTTGACTAGTCAGTGTTGTCAGCCGAAGTGTGACCAATTGTTAATTAAAGACAGCCCTTTACCAACAGAAGAGAGTGAGGTTGACGAGATTAGATATCCTGCGTGTGTAATGACTAGGGCTATGGCCAGAAGGGTAACACGAGACCCAGAGGATATTTGTGATTTGTCTGATACGTGTGTGAGCCATGAAATTGGAGTGGATGAGGTTATCAGTAAAATGGTAGATAAGTGAACTGACGAACTAAATGTGGTGGAACCTGTTGACCTCCCGCAAAGGGTAAATGAACCAGTTGTGTTTGATAGAGGGGACTTACCTTGTAATAGACAAGAGTTAATCCTAGAGCAGGGGGCTGATCCAAATTTGTTGGCAGCTCGCACTACATTGTTAACTGAGGGAGTATTAATGAATAAGAGAGTTAGAGATAGGAAGGCTAGGAAGCAACCGAGCCATGCTCAGAGCAAAATAAAATCAGTGTTTGATAGGAAGACTAGGAGTCGGGAATTTAAACAGGGGATAAGGTGCTGCTGTACCTTCCCATTAAACGGGGTTCATTGCAGAACAGGTATTTCGGGCCCTATGTTGTGCACAAACGGGTTAATGAGACAGGGTATGTGATAAACACTCCTGATAGGGTTAGGAAAAGTAGGTATTGTCACATCAATTTGCTAAAAGGTTATTTTGACAGACTGCCGATAGTTCCAGTACTACCGGTCCAAATTGAGAGTCTCTCAATTTCTTGTGATGACGTCAAGACTGCAGAGATCAAATTAACCAACAGCCAGATTCTAGCAGACTTGAACCCCCAGCGAGAAAAAGTTGACTACGCTGATACAAGACAATGCTTCCATTTGTCAGGACCTTCCAACGGTTACCAATACCTTAAGCCAGGATGTGCGCTTGGAACCCAACGCTACACCGATTCGACAGCATGCCTATCGGAGAAAACCTGGAAAACGTGCGACACTGAAAAAGAAGGAAACGAAGTTCCAGTGGTCAGAAGAATGCGAGAAGTCATTCAACCGTCTCAAGCAGATGCGCTCCTCGTCTCCCGTGATGGCAGCACCAGACTACCGAGTGCCTTTCAAGCTAGCTGTGGATGCCAGTGACGTGGGAGCTGGAGCTGTGCTGTTCCAGGAAGACAAAAATGGACTGGACCATCCTGTAAGTTTCTTCTCCAAAAAGTTTGACAAACACCAGGTGAACTATTCCACTATAGAGAAGGAAGCTTTGGCCATGGTACAAGCTCTGAAGCATTTTCAGATCTACGTGAAATCGGCAGTGCATCAAGTGGTGGTCTTTACTGATCATAATCCGCTCACTTTCATTCACAGAATGAAAGCCACCAACCACAGAGTTTTGAGATGGAGTCTTCTTCTGCAGGAGTTCCCAATTACCATTGAACATATCAAGGGCACTTCTAATGTAATCGCTGATGCCCTGTCCCGAAGTTGAACGTTATGATAATGTGTTGACATTCTTGATTTCTGTTTTGTTTTTATATATATTTTATTTGTATACCAGGGACTCAGAGACTCAGTGTGATTACTGGTAGTCACCTTATTATTACATGTGTTATAAATGCCCGGATGCGTCGGTTAACGCACTTTTTGTTTTAATGTAGTATATTACCCTATTCCTATAGTAGAGGAAATATCCTTTTTGAGGTGGGGGTGTATGACGGAACATGCTCTTAATTTTGTTTTCGCCTGTGGCGATATTAATTGTTTTAGAGGGCCGTGTGCAGTTCCATTATGCACTTAAGCCCAGGTGGGCAGTAGTTACGTAATACCTCCGCGAGTGCGGTTTTTACAACCGTGATTTTGGCGACTAGGCGACATTGAGTCTGGCGATCTGAGAAAAATATACCGCTTGGTCGCTGTGGAAATAGCACTTGTAGGGATTCGGTGCTGCGATGTACCCCCAGGCGATATTCGGTTTTATGATAAATAGCTAGGGTTTTAGAGATATCGGGGAGAAACATAGGAAGGCTGCTGGGGAAACGGACGTCGTCCACTGAACGAAATATATAAGTTCAGTCCGGACGTGGTAATTATATATTATTTCTGCTCTGTGTATAACCTTGATGTGATTGATGTGACTTTAAATATTTTAATACTGTATTATACCAATATTATTTAGACCGTGCTGCCGGTAATCTGACGCAGTAGACTGTAGGCTCACTGATCTAAATAATTATTAAAGCTTAGCCAGTCATCCTAGAGGACCTAGGTAAACTGTAGGTTATTGTCTTTATTGTGATAGGTACCAGTATTAAGTCTGTATTACAAGGTTATTGAATGAATAGTTAAGGGTTAATTAAAAATTAACCAGTTAGGAATAGAGTTGTAATTCCTTTATTAATTAAGTTCCCCTGGAAGCGTTTCTCAATTATCACACGTGTGGGTGTTGTGTCACGGTGAAGTGATTAGCATATTGTGTAAACTAGACACCTAGAGTTTAACTAATTAAGTGATCAGTTCTGGGTTGTTATTATTTGTTGTTGTTAATTAACTACTGCGGCAGTACATTTGTCAGCGTAGGTTAATACAGATTCCAAAGTGTATTGCGTTTTTGTTGTGTTTTCTAGTGAACTAAACGTGCTATATTACATATACTTTATATAAGATCGTATCTCTGATCATACCTAGACGAGCCACACTAGGGTATAACCGCCCGTTACAGAGAGATCTAATAGATATACAGTTAGGAGAGATATTTTGATAATCGTGTTTCATTCAGTTACGGGTATTATAGGATCCCCGTGACACTACTGTATGAAAGTACAGAAAAAAATATTAAATATCAATGGAGTTAAAAACATTTTGCGAAACAAGTTTGAAATAGAAAGATTTATTTTATATAAGAATTGCAATTACGAAATTTTTAATCAACAATGGACACCATGGCTTAATCTCTTTGACTGAAACGTATTTCCTAACAATAGCTTGTTTCGAATTCCAGGTCTTTTTCGTTTCGCGCTAGTATAGATTTACCTCCCCCCCCCCCCCCCCCATGTATTTATTTATTTTATTTGTTTATCTATCTATTTGTTTTGTTTTGTTTTGTTTGTTTGTTTGCATATTTATTTATTTATTTATTTATCAATTTATTATTATGTGTTTTAACCATTATATCTTCTTTCTTCTTCTCCTATATTTCCCAGTCCTTTCCATTATATGCGTCATAGCAATTGTTTTTGTTTTTTTTACCAATCTTTAATTTATATAGAAACATTACAAATGCATTTATGTATCAAATTGTTATATATGACTATATAACATTACTATGCAACAAATTAGATATATGTACTTGTATATAAATTATATTACTTTGATGTAAGGCCATGAATTCAAGGCTCCCCAACCTTGACTGGGGAAAATAAATATTAAAAAAAAGAAGAAAAAAAAGAAAGAAGATAATTCATTGAATTGTTCTGGAACTTGGAAAAATTATCCTCTGGGATAGTTTGCACAAACTAATGAAACAATATTTCGTAATTGTTTTAATTTAAATTGTTTTGACATTAAATTTTAAAAAAATAAATAGAAAGATAACATTGAACAGTTTCAAGTCTATCATCTACAGTGTCGACTGGATAGTTCTGAAACTCGGGAGAATTATTCGCAGGGGTAATTTTAACAAACCAATAGAGAAATATAATTGAATTTTAAATTAGCATATTATTATTCAATACCGTTTATCCGCACAAGACTGAATACCAAAAGACGCTATGACAGAGTCGTAATGACATGAAGTTATCAGGCTCGGATTCAGGCGGGAGACCAAGGGGCCCGAGCCCCCCTCCTATTTTTGGTCAAACAATATATATATTATGACAGAATACACAAAAAATGCAAACCTGCCCCATCCACCTGTCAAGAAAACAGTTTTTGAGACCCCTCTTTTAAAAATCCCGGATCCGCGCCTGGTTATCATATGACTCACTAAGATTTAAAAAAACAACAACCCCAAAACCCCCACCACAAACATTTAATACAGAGACAAAAACGTTTTGGTTTTTTGGACATTACAAACATAGATGATGATGAGATGAATGGTGAAGCCGCAGTATTTCCATATCGGTATGAGACTACTTGACAGGGCCGTGCTCCACGCTTGCTATCAGTTGAGGTATCACCCGAGCCCGGGGTATACGGAACCTGCAGTGCATACCATAAGGTTCTGTTTCTACAGGATCCCTAGTCTTAAGCAAATTATATGTCTTCAACTCAGTCTGTAGGAGGACTGCCACTTTTACAGTGTGCGCGATTACAGGCGCCAAAGACCTTTCTACAGCTCCAGTAATTAAACGGACGTCTGAAAGCGCACACAGATGTGCATCAAATACTATTTCAGTGACGTTACGTCAATTTGTTTTCATTGTATGTATACGTAGTGTTCATAGCGCACGCGCACACAAATACACAGAGATGCACCACAATATAATAGGTCACATGGGCGAACTCTGAACATGTAATAGTTATTCACCTCACTTTCGAAGGAAATGTTTTATTTAACGACGCCCTCGACATATTTTATTTACGGTTATATGGCGTCGGACATATGGTTAAGGACCACACAGATATTGAGGGAGGAAACCAATCTAATTAAAAGTAGCTCCGCTATTACATGTGGATCTAACACCAGCCGGTTGGAGCTCATGTCCACCAATCAAAACCTTACTTGCAGAATCCTGCCAGTGATTTAAAACTAACAACACTGCGTAGTCCCCAATGTCCAGGTAACATTTCGTATGTAAATAATAATTTAAATATTGACCAATCACACTTCGCCTTTTATAACGTTATTTGGGAGCATACAAATTCTAAAAATATCGGGCGAGTCTATTTTAGTGGCCGCATTACAGCGAACCATACCAATACGTACGGGGTGGGTTATCAGTCTTCAATTTTACATTAAAAATTATTTATTTATTTATAAAAAAACCCCAACTAAATCAGTCTTCAGTTTTACATTACAAATTATTTATTTTATAAAATAAAACATGTTTTAAGGCATTCGTAATTCACACGAAACATGTCGTATACCCTCAGGATAATTCGGAAAGTTTTCAAATTATTTTTAAATCACTGGCATGATTCTACAAGTAAGGTTTTGATTGGTGGACATGAGCTCCGACTGGCTGCTGTTAGATCCACATGTAATAGTGGAGCTAATTTTAACTGTTGCCACGTCTTGGGCTACTATTTTCGATTAGCAGCAAGGGATCTTTTATATGCACCATCCCATAGACAGGATAACACATACCACGGCCTTTGATGTATCAGTCGTGGTGCACTGGCTGGACCGATAAATAGTGCAATGGGCCCACTGACGGGAATCGATCCCAAACTGACCGCGCATCAAGCGAGCGCTTTAAAGGGACATTCCTGAGTTTGCTGCATTGTAAGATGTTTTCGACTAATAAAATATTTCTACGATTAAACATACATATTAAATATATTTTCTTGTTTAGAATATCAGTGTCTGTACATTCAATGTGTTTCTGGTCGTATTAATATTTGTAAGAAGCCCAAACTGGATTTTGTCTTCAAATAATTTCGTACGTACGAAAAAATAGTTTTTAGGACATAAAATGAAATTTAACCTACTACAAATATTAGGACGATCAGAAACACGTTTAATATACAGCCACTAATATTTTATGCAGAAAAATATATTTGATATGTAATTACAGTCGTCAAAAAGTTTCTGTTAGTCAATAACATCTTAAACATTGCAGAAAACTCAGGAATGTCCCTTTAACACTGGTCTACGCCTCGCCCCGATATTTATAATGTTACTAAATGATTAAGATATGTTTACATTAAATAAAACGTTGTATTAACGTCATTAGATTGTAGTTTAGAATGAACAAGCATGTCTTTAAGATTGGGGGGTCTTATGTTATAGTTACCTCATCCGTTTACGAGTCCGCAATAATAATGGTCTCGAGTGATGGATGAGGTAAGTACCTTGTACCACGCCCACATTACCACGCCTTCATGACGTCACCATGGTCGTGAAGAAGTTTTGAAATTTAATTTTAGCGGGCGCATTTCACCTTGCTTTGTAGCCAGGGCGGTAAAAGGGGGGGGGGGGATAATAGAAACTTAAAGAAAATCCTCTTCTTAACCGTTTGAGGAGTTTTAAGTATGCTCGTTCGTACTAAGAATTCATCCCCACATTCCCCCCAAACCCCCCCCCTCCAAAAAAAAAATCCGAATCAGATGTAGCAAATGTGTGTTTTTTTCGCAGTATATTGGGTCCGCCTTGGACTACTTGCTTTGATTAGCCTATATCGGGAAACATGTCGGGAATACTAATTCATTAAGATGACGAACTAGATGACATTACAGGTGCGAATGCAAAGAGAGAGTGCTGGGGTCCTCAAATGTTTACCTGGGCCCGGTTTAATGAGCATGGTTATAAGCTGTGACAGCAAAACGGTGTACTATCTACTGCGAGGTTACAGCCGTGCGCACGTAACTAAGGTTTTGCGGTCATGATATAAAATTGCTCAATGTCTCAACTGGGATGGCGCAAGCCGAACTATATTTTGCTGCGACAGGTAACCCCGGGATTTCCCTGTACATCCGATGCAAACTTCCGCTTTGTTTTCAACATCGCCTAAGCACTGGCATACCCATTTGTTTTTAATTGGGGTGCCGGCGACTAGAGTAGCCAGAGCGAGGTCAATGGCCTCTCCCTAACACTTCTCCCTCCTCACCACTCCACCTTTTATATTTCTCTGTCGCTCCATAACACGACTGATAGACAGTGTTTGACCCCTTCCCAATGTGTCCCCCCACATCCGCCAATACAAAATCCTGGTTGTTTCAGTGGGTGTCAATCACTCAAACAAAGCCCCACCTTAGTAAATTATGTTACGATTGTACAACAGGCCAGTATATATGTTTATAAGGTCGAAAGAAAATCTGGCTACGCCAATGTGCCTGGGATATTTTCCCGTCCCAACCAGTGCTCCACGACTGGTATACCAAACACCGTGGTATGTGCTGTCATATACGTGAGAAAGTCAATATATATTATTTGCTACTACTGGAAAAGTGTAGCGGGCTTCCTTTGAAAAACAAATGTCAATATCAATGATTAATTTATCAATACGCTCTAGTGGTGTCAATAAACAAACAAAAAAGCAAGGGAAAAAAAAAAATTACCCGAAAAAAACACGATGGACTAAGTTGAAAGTCAGTTAGGCTTTATTTTTTTAGGGTCAGCTTTTGTTTTTTCTAGGTAGGGTCAGGTACAAAAAAAACCCTCAATTTTTGGGTTACTGAAAATATGACCCTGGTCAGGCCCGTAATAAGAAAATGATTTATTTAACGACGCACTCAACACATTTTATTTACGGTTATATGGCGTCGGACATATGGTTAAGGACCACACATATATTGAGGGAGGAAACCCGCTGTCGCCACTTCATGGGCTACTCTTTTCGATTAGCAGCAAGGGATCTTTTATATGCACCATCCCATAGACAGGATAGCACATACCACGGTCTTTGGTATACCAGTCGTGGTGCACTGGCTGGAGCGAGAAATATCGCAATGGGCCAACTGACGGGGATCGATCCCAAACCGACCGCGCATCAAATGAGCGCTTTACCACTGGGTTACGTTTCGCCCCTGGCTCGTAATAACGACACGTGAAGTGTGTGCGTGTGTAGGCTATTTGTTTGCGATACACGCTATAGTAGAGCACAGCAAAGTGAATGTTTTGGACCACAGCAACCCCCTTCCCTTCCGGCTCCTACAACCCATCCGCCCATTTTATACGGACCTGCTACTTCTATTGAAACAACTCACGAACTTTACTACAAATGAATAAAATAAAGTTTGTTTTGTTTAACGACACCACAAGAGAACATTGATTTATTAATGATCGGCAAATGGATGTCAAACATTTTGTAATTTTGACATGTCTCAGAGAACAAACCGGCTACATTTTTCAATTAGTAGCAAGGGGTATATTTATATGCACCATCCCACAAACAGGGTAGCGCATACTACAGCCTTTGATATACCAGTTGTCTTGCACTGGCTGAAACTAGAAATAGCCCGATGGCTTCAATTAAAGATACAGTGCCATTGAGTTTTGATATATATTTTTTACTTTTTATTTGTTTCATTCTATTAATGATTATATATTTGGGTAAAATGGGCAACATTGCACATTACTATCCATTTTCAAAGACTATATAAATTATGCAATCATAGCATGACAAACAAAAGTGATTGCTACTGAACTATATGATTAGACTTAAGGGGACTTGAAAATTCATATTATTAACTGTACGCAGCTTACAGTCGGAATAAGAGGGTGAATGGAAACTAAGGGTGAGTGGAGGTCGTCGTGTTTTGTATTTAATTTTACTTGTCATTTTAATTGACAAACGTATGCAATATTCGATCTCGAAATATGCGTTCTCTTCTAATGGGACGGCGAAATGCAAGACGGGTGCTACAGGCATGATGAAACACCGCGCATTCGCCCAGCTTGTGATAACTAACAACAGTTACGCTTGGTGAGAAGTGTTATAAAGTACGACCATCGGTTTCCGATGTAACCGATTCACTGTCCGCACCACTCACACTGTCTTCGAGTCGTGTTAAGTAGCGACAAACGAATACACACACACACACACACACACACACACACACACACACACACACATATATATATATATATATATATATATATATATACACACACACACACACACTTCCCCCTCCTCTACTTGTATTATATATATATATATATATATATATATATATATATATATATATATATATATATATATATACACAGGTAGTTGAGGAGGGGGAAGCGTACTTTTCAAAACTGTCACACAGGGCCCGCGAAGTGTATTTGTCTACTGGAACATGGGGGTGGGGGGTGGGGGTGTTAGATGTTTCACCGGTTAACTTATTATTGTTATTATTTAAAATTATATTGATTTTGTGAGCTATAGTGAAGAGATCCATGCTATAAATGGTTTGCTATTGTAACGATATACCATTTAGGGCTTTAAAATAGTTTTTCACACTTTTAAAGTCAGTTTTGTATGCTGATCAGGAAAATGGTAAAACCCGCGATAAATCATTATTATAACAATATTTCACAAAATCTGTTCTACTATTCATTACGTTAATTGCTTGCAAGATGACTGTATAGTAACTTGATATCTGTAAACAAATATATATATCTATAGTCATTTGATAGATTTTGCTTTTGCTTTGTCAAGTGAACAAAATAGTTTAGCCACTAAATATAATTAAGCAATTCATGCAAAACAGTTTTTAATTCATTTTTAGAATATTTACCTTTTGGAACGTAAATAAGAATTCTTGTGCTACTATTTTGATATGCGATATCACAACTGTACTGATACTATCGATCATAGCATTATAAAGCATGTTAATTCTGAACTAAACTGTATGTGCAGTAGGTTCGAAACCTGCCAATTGACAATTTGTGTTTGTGCCAGAAAATAATTTGAGGGTGCGTAATAAAAACAAACCAGATACTAAATTTGAACTGTATCCAAAATGGACACAGCGTTTCATGTACTTTGATCAGTTTGAATCAACTCTTTTCTTACTATTATCTTTTTGAAAATTATAAAAATGTATCCATTAATTTCCAAGATTTTAGGGTACGTAATTTTACCATTAATATCCTCTGGCAGAAGCACTGTTTGTGTTTCTGTTGGTGGACTATTAGTCCCCGAATGCGCCATTAGCCCCGTTTCAACTTATAAAATTGCTGTATATACATACAAAATGTTACACTTGTAATATTTGACAGGCTTAACTACGGGTTAAAGTTTTTGTATTTTTTTAAGAAGTCACGTTGGCAGAGTGGATAGGACGCTGGACTGCCAAATGTCATTCGAATCGGTGCAGTAGGTTCAAAATCTGCCAATTGACACTTTATGTTTTTAAATATTACCATAGTACAAAATTCATAGCTTAACGTTTGATCAGTTCTGCATACAAATCAGCACTGGAGACAGGTGAGGAAAACGTTAGATCAATTGTGAGTAGCCCCAGGTAAATATACATGCAGGCATCTTTCCTTCTGTTTGGTGTGTTGCAGTCCAATTGTTCCGGTTTAAAAAAACAGGATACCCCCAACACAAATAATTACAGAGGAGTTTGCTCTGTGCTCCCGGAAAATTATTCACTTCTATAATTAACAAAATATTGCTAGACAGGCTGGAAGAGGTTGATAAAATAAGTGATACTCAATTTGACTTTTGCCAAGACATAGGCACATCAGATGCGGTATTTAGCTTATTTTCGATCACACCCCCCCCCCCCCCCCCCCTTCGTTAAGCTGAGAGAAACAGTTAAAATCCATGGTGTCCTTAATTGCTATCATTTAGTTTGACACTAATTGGTCTGGTTGCTAGCCCTTAATTAACTAAAGACTAATTAATTATGTAAATGGAAGATAACACAAAAACAATTTATTCAATCGTACATGCACAGCTAAATATATAAATTGCATTTGAATATACATGTAGTTGTAAATATTCCACTTTGACAATTTTATAAATCGCTATATAATGTCTCGTCTATAGGATAGCCACTCCCGAGGAGATCCTTCACTGGACAATACATCCTTCCTGTACTGCTCAAAAGAGGACTGCCACTCCCAGAATAGTTTCTAAATCAAAACTAGCACAGGACAGACCTCATTGGAATAAATATACCTGTGATGACATGTCCGCATGAATCACTGTCAGAACATTGATGATATCTGCCTCTAGTTTAACCAACTAATGTTTATCTAACGTTCGCCAACTATTTGATTGGTTCCCGACGTGGCCATTTGCTTTACTGTGAAGCGCATAAACCAGTCTAGTGGATGTTTCTCTGCTCGGTCTGGCTGAACTCAGCCGAGGTGTTCTCGAAAGTTAAGCATATCCTGCCCCACCGGTGGAACCCGTAATGAGTACTGCCACCACAGCTGAAACGTCCATCGCTTCATTTAAAACAATGAAATGAAAACGTGCAAGAGATGAAAAAGTATGTACACGTTCAAAATATTGAATAGCATCAGCCATCATTTTAGTCAATGACCATGGTGCCCCCTCCCTTGCCTTGGTACCCTAAATATTTTCTTTTACATTTCCCAATTTTTATTACTTCGACTTTGGCCGCAAATATTTAAAAAAAACAAGCCATTCTACTCATTCAGAACAACAGGGCCTGTTTTAGAGAGAAATTAAAGAAAACTAATGGTCCAAGTCAGCATATAAACCATTTTTGTTTAAAATGCGGTTTTATGTCTTAAATCGATGTTATACCGCAGGGAATTTTGTTTTAAGTTGACGCGCGAGGGTCAAAATAGATGCGTGCGCTGACTACAGACCAGGCATTTATTTTGTTTGGCCTAACATCTACTGGCCCTTAGATAATTTTAACTGACTATAACGTCTACTGGCCCTTGGTTAATTTTATCTAACTATAACGTCTACTAGCCCTTGGCTGATTTTATCTCACTATAACGTCTAGTGGCCCTTGGATAATTTTATCTAACTATAACGTCTATTAGTCCTTGGCTGATTTTATCTCACTATAACGTCTAGTGGCCCTTGGATAATTTTATCTCACTATAACGTCTACTAGCCCTTGGTTAATATATACTGGTATGGGGCAGTTTACAGTTATCAAAATGTTTCACAAGCATACAAAGTTTTTAAAATGATTCCTTACCAAATCAGCATTTATATAAAAGCAAGTTTTAAAAATTAATCCTTATAAAATGAACATTTATATATATATATATATATATATATATATATATATATATATATATATATATATATATATATATATACACACACACACACACACACACACAGTAAAGTACTCTTATAACGAACTGCAAGGGACCTGGAACATCGGCCATTTTGGATTTTTCAAATTTAAACACCATAAACACAAGTGGGGTGGGTTTTTAATATTGCATTTATTATCACCCTATTGGTGCAAATAAATACAGCATGTTGAATCAAATGAGTGTTCAGTCAGTCACGTTTATGTTTGTATGCTTAGTGAGCGTTGGTCTCATAGCCTGCAGGGCTATAGTGATGTAGGCAATCGAATGAAACGCAGGCGTAGCTACATCAACGTTACTTTGGAAACAGTGTTATCGTGTCCGTCATGATTGCACATCTACCGAATACTGTTCAACATTTCATAACATAAGATGCAAGTGAGTTGCATGTGTCAGTCTTCTTGTGGGATACCGGCAAAATGTCAATGAAGCGATGGAGACTTAAACAAGCGAACAATAGCCAATCGACTACGTAAATCCACGCGGACGTTATCTGACTGATCTTAACAGTACAGTAATTTTTGATGCATTGCCGTTAATGCTACTGATTGATAAGATACAAAACAATTATGATCGGTTCGCTGTATATGCACTAATTTACACTAAAATTCATAATTTTGACAAAAAATTGGTTCGTTTTAACAGTTAATTCGCTATACATAGTTCGTTCTATACACTAAAATTTATTACTAATATATAGGGGGGGGGGGGGGGGGGGAAATCTGGACTTTACAATCAGTTCGTTCTAACCGGTAGTTTGTTATAAGCGTGTTCGTTCTAAAAGTACTTTACTGTTTATATAAAATAAAATTTAATAAAATAAAATTTAATTAATATATATGATATCGTATGATAAAAGATTACAAAGATTAAACTATTATTACACACTTTAGCCATTGAAGTTGGCCGTTATCACAATATAAACAGACTGGTTATTCTGCGTAGTTTCGGTGAGATTGAGGATGAGTTTCATACTGTACTATCTTGTCCGGTTTACAGTCGTTATAGAGTTTTATATATTAAAACATATTATAGAATCCATCCATCTATGTTTAAATTAATACTGTTATTATATTCTAGTATTGAAAACGAATTATGGTAAGTTAGAAAAATACTGAAACAAACTATTTAAAATAAGAGGATTTATAGTTTTCACAATTTGTGTTCTCAAATTCCATACACATTTTCTTAGTTATATTCGTCTTGTATAGCACCTTCTATTATACGTGTACATTATTCATCTATTTCAAGGTTAATAAAGAATTTGAACTGATTTGAACACCCAGACGTGTGAACTGATCTTTAGTCCAAGTTTGAGAGATTCCACGTGATGCTTTAAGTGGGATTACTAAGGGTCTTCATTTCATTAAACAACATGAAAATGTCTACAACATTTCATTAAACAACATGAAAATATAATCGCAAGCGGTAGTGATGGGCTTCAAGTACAATTTGTCATATTCTTCTTTAGGAATATGATGTTTACAAAACATGAAGTTTTTAAATAGCATGTACAGTAAGATAGAAACTATCTTTTTTTAATAATCTGTGTTTCTCTGTTGCCACCTCGGTTTGCTAGAAACTAACAATCTGGCATATTTAAAACATGTCTTTTTGAACCCGTGATGCCCAATAACTTATACTAGCAAGCTTTTGTTCCTGTGGTTGCAATCTTTTATTACTCACATCCTCAAAAGATTCATTTTTGTATCTACTGTACTAGAACACCTATAAAAGGCTACTTTGCTGAACACTTGAAACCATGCTTTTTCTATCGCCAAGGATATTATGTTTGTTGTAAGGAAGGAATTATTACTGACGTTTTTACCACTAAAATACATAATGATCCACATGTTTAATTATGGCCTGTGCATGCTTAATTCATTAGAGTGGATTTCCGTATGTTTTCATGGATTGCACGTTTTACAAAGATTGGCTCGTAGATTTGAGAAATAACATACGTTCAAGATGACCACCATAAACGAATCACTTAAAACGAAATATAACAGTCATATCCAAATTACCATGTTCACAAAGCTTCACTACAGTTGGATCATTAATTACATTTGACTTCCTGTCCCTACTTCAAGATTACCCTCAATTCCTGCCTAAAACATTCCCTCTATTCCTGCCTCAACAATGCCCTCTATACCTACCTCAATAATTCCCTCTATACCTACCTCAACAGTTCCCTCAATTCATACATTAACAATACCCTCAATTCATACATCAACAATACCTACTATCCATACCTCAACATTTCCCTCTATCCATACATGAACAATTCCCTCTATTCCTACCTCAACATTTCGCTCTATCCATACATTAACAATACCCACTATGCCTACCTCAACAATTTCCTATATTCCTACCTCAACATTTTCCTCTATCCATACATCAACAATACCCTCAATTCATACATTAACAATACCCTTAATTCATACATCAACAATACCCACTATCCCTACCTCAACATTTCCCTCTATCCATACGTCAACAATACCCACTATCCATGCCTCAACATTTCGCTCTATCCATACATCAACCATACCCACTAACCCTACCTCAACAATTCCCTCTATTCCCACCTCAACAATATGTTCTGTTCCTACCTCAACATTTCCCTCTATACCTACCTCAATAATTCCCTCTATCCATACATTAACATCTCACTCTATCCATATATCAACAATACCCCTATCCCTACCTCAACAATTCCCTCTATTACTACCTCATCATTTTCCCTCTATTCATATATCAGGGGGAGACGGAGGAGCAGCCCCCATCACTTATGTTAGTAGTCTAGATACGCAACAGAATCTCGTCCAGGTCAAAGTTCGAGCCAACTTTCGCGATGTACTTTCAGACTTTAAATCCACCCTCGAACTTAGGTCCCGATAAATGGTCACATACCCCTCAAACTTAGGTCCCGATAAATGGTCACACACCCCTAAAACTTAGGTCCCGATAAATGGTAACACACCCCTCAACTTAGGTCCCGACAAATGGTCACACACCCCTCAAACGTAGGTCCCCCCAAAATGGTCTCGGCGCTATCGAATATGACCCCACTATATTAGTATAAAAATAATAATTAAATGTAAAAAGGGTAATAAAACTTCCGCAAGTTTGACTAGGAGCTTGTCATTACGAGCTTAGGGTCTATAATTACATATTTTTTAAATGTGTATTTGTTAATATAAGACAATAGTTTTGTTGTAATAAATTATACATGTCTGTTAAAGTTGGTCGCAGAGTATCAGATTGGAGTCGGCTGAGAAAATTGGCCCGTAGAATCAATATCAATGATTTTGCTCTAACCAACCAATCCTATAAGGTGAGCCAGTCATGTGTGACGCGTTGAAATACCTACTGACTGTAATATTATAAATTAATAATTATTGTTGATAAGTTTGCCGAAAACTGCGATGAGGAGACGAGCTGTAAAATGAACTTCAGGTTAATGTGGATAACAGCGGTGTTAGTCTGTGTTTATGAAGGTAGGAACCCTCGTGTCTTATTTACTTACTTACTTTTGACTTTATTTATTTTCGTATTTAGTTCTCTAATTGGATTGTTATGATTTAAAAAATAAAATTTCTTACACACCCTTTGGAGAGAACACAATTCGTTATTTGTAATAACACATACTAATATCACATATATGTGTGATAGCAATTTTTAAAAATACGACTGGCTGCTCCCGGGTGATGACCCGGTGACGACAGCCATACCATCCAATGAAAAAAAAAGCACGATCGAAATTGATTGATCTGTGATGTATAGGTTCACCTGAAACTGATTAGTGTATGACGTATAAGTTAGCTACACGCGCCAGGGCGGTAAATACGTTTTGGTTGGAAAGGACGTTTAGATTTGATTAAAACCGGATTTTTGAGAATATGTAAGAAATCGAATACTACATTCGCGTGTTAGATACGTTTTAAAACAACTCGTAAAATACTGGTATCTGACGACCACTCATGTTGTATTCTCTACACTTTGTGTCCGTTTAATTTCATTCAAGTCAGAAATAAATTTACAAATTCTATGTTAATATTGAATCTCACGGCAGCTAAATTCACGTCCCGTCCATTAATATAGTTTGTTTCTTTGAATATGGCGAATGAAGTTTATGGGGGGTTCGAATCTTGCTCCCCCACAAAATATATTGAGAAACATTTCGACCTCCGAAACCCTCTTCCTGCCCACGCGCCTGATATGGTTATTAAGACAGCATAATTGGAAACGCTAATGGCATACTTTAAAAACCCAGATCGGAAAAGCACCCCCACTGATAACACTGTTGCCTATAAAGTCACTAATTAATAGTCACTGTTAATTGAAAATGACAGAACTTACAACGTTGTCAACTGTCTGTGCGACCTGAACTGACTATAAACATAACACAATTGACCAGAAAAGGTTGCACACCACCATTAATTACTCCATGCAAATATCATCTTAGAATACATTGCGTGAAGAATGGCATGATATTACAAGGAATAAGTGACTACCACGTTTTGAACCTAGTCAAATGATAAGTGACATGAACAAAATCAATACATGTTGACTGCACAAGTTTTGATTTAATCACCCGTACGCCAAAACAACGTTTCGCTTTTGCTGTTATGTCCATCTCACCGCACAGTGCACTTACATAATTTTAATGCTGTTACTTAGTAGTAATAATAA
>NC_054706.1:9530965-9588465 GCF_016097555.1 Gigantopelta aegis
CTCTAGACATATGGTCGGTATCTGGACCAGGTGCCACACACAGTAATTTTTTTTTTTTTTTCTCTTTCACAATTTAGACCAATAGTCCAGTCTGTAAGATAAAATGAGTTGTTTTTTCCAGTTCGCCTCTCTTTCCATAGAGTTTGGTGTGTATGGCAGTTTCGATTGGCCACTCAGCTTGTCTCAGGTCTTGATGAATTGGACACGCCTGTAAGATGTGTTCTGCTGTTTGGTCTTCCAGGCCACAACTGCAGGTTGGTGTTGCTGCAAGTTTAAACTTTCTGAACATGTGAGCATTCAGTCGGTTGTGGCCTGTCCGGAGTCTCAACAGAGTTACTTGTTCCAAGCGACTGAGAAGGTGGTAATCATCTTGTTCTGTCCTGGGTCTGTTGGCTGCCTTTATCAAGGTTTTCTTCTCTGAGAAGCTAATGTTGTTGCTGGGCTGTACATGATTAGCTCCTAGCTTGGCTAGCCTGTCTGCTTCCTCATTTCCTGGAATCCCACAATGTGCTGGGATCCACTGTAGAGCTACTCGTCTTTCCTTTGCTACCTCTTGCATGGCTTCATTCAGGTGAGGAAGTTTTTCCCCTTGCAAGGCTTGTAGGACTGAGAGAGCATCTGTGAGGAAGACAACTTGTTGACAGTCTTCTTTTGCATCCTTGATCATTGTAGCAGCCTGAATAAGTGCATGGGTTTCTGCATTGTAGTTGGAACTGTGGGTGCCGGTTGGTACTTTTGCAGTTAGGGTATTTCTTATTACACACAGTAATAAAAACATTGACACGTTACACTCAGTGTCAGCTTTGAGGTCTAGTGACGACATTTAATGTGTGTAGCACCAGAATCTACACTTTATAGTTTGACATTTTATAAACGTGGATCATGAGCATCGTTCTTGAACAACTTTCAGTTCTGGCTAAATGAAAATGAATTCAATATATCCCTCCTTTTGGGGGGTCTCTACGGTGAAAGCTGTGCTAAGAAGCCAACCCAAAGAGAAAATAAAACACGATCTTGATAGACTCATTACAATTTAATCTTAACAACAAAACCTTAATACGTGATCAGGGCCGTATCTCTGCCCAATGTAAAGTCGAATGGGCATTTGGCAAAACAGTGGTTGATTCCATGCATCTCTATCTAGTGATGTAGGAGAATAGTCACTCCCGGTGTGATTCTGTACCAGAGATTTCATCCCTCCTGCACCACCACGAAGAAGACTGCAACTCCCAGACTAGTTTACTAAATTAAAACTATCATCGGACAGGCAATACTAAAACTATAAGCCCCCCCACCCCCCTCCCCCCGCCCCACAGTTAATTATCACCAGATCAGTTGTTAATGCCAAAGTTAGAGTCTTGGTTCACTGTTTTTCTGGGAAACAAAACTGAAACAAATACACCAAAAACGTTCTGAACATCATATATAGGCTAATCTTGGAGCATAAGAAAAAAAAAAGTGTCGGTAGGAAACAGACAGATGTTGGTAGAACGTGCTATAATATTTAAAAATACTGGGTGTCATTAGGCAGGATTCTAACCTATTACACCGATTCGCATGGCATTTGACGACCAGCGACCTTAACCATCGGGGGCATCTACAAAAGGGAGGCCCAACAGAGAAAAAAACAGGAAGAGTTACAAAAGTTGTCTGCTCGTATGTTTTGTCCGTTTGGAAAGGTTTGACTGTACACTCAAAACACTTCACATGAAAACGGAGCGCTGCGACATTTTTAGCACACGTGTCTTCACGGCTTTGAGGAACCATTAGCTGGCTCTTCTTTGTTGTCTTTCATCTTTGATTAACGAGCGTTTATTCCACCAGTGTCTAATTCAATAACTGTGGCATGGAGATTCATTGAGTCATCCTTCCCCAATCTCATTACCATTAAATCCGTCCAGTTCCGCATTCACACAGATCAAGATCACACTCGGGTCAAAATCTGACGAACCGAAGCCGACTCCTCTTCCTATATTCCGTTAGATATATATTGGCTGCCATTTATTGAAGCGCCGACGTCAAATTGGCAGTTTATATTTTAGAAAGTTACCAAAAAGATCTTCACATTCCGTTGGGAATCATTATTTTATCTTTTTATCCTCAAGTTGTTGTTTTTTGTACCTTTGATATTTTACTTCCCTATCCATGGCAGGATGTAAATGTTACGGGTTTAGTTGTCAGGGACATCTTTATATCACCCTAATTGAATAAGCGATTTTGTTCTTAATATATATCTATATATCTATATATTTATCTATATATCTATTTATGTATCTATATAATTCCTTTCAGTTAAGTTAATAAAAAACCGCATGTCATACCAATTAGCGGCATGCATTAAGAGCACAGAGTTTAGTTTCAACATAAGGTATTGCATCAGACTTCGTATTAGTCAGTGATGCGTCATGTCGTAAAATGGCCTGTGGGTGTCTCAGCTAAGATGGTATCGTTGTGATAGTGTGTTTGTATAAATGTGGCCTTTCCAGAGTTAGATATAGCAGTATATATATTTTTTTTTTATTAAATTAGAAAACAGAATAAATTAACTGGAGTTTATCTACAGATATCACCAGCTAGAGTTGTAAATTCCACAATATAACCCCCCCCCCGCCCCCCTCCCAAAGAAGAAGAAGGAAACCCACATCAAATAAAAAGAAAGAAATGTTTTATTTAACGACGCACTCAACACATTTTATTTACGGTTATATGGCGTCAGACATATGGTTAAGGACCACACAGATTTTGAGAGGAAACACGCTGTCGCCACTACATGGGCTACTCTTTCCGATTAGCAGCAAGGGATCTTTAATTTGCGCTTCCCACAGACAGGATAGCACAAACCATGGCCTTTGTTGAACCAGTTATCACTGGTCGGTGCAAGTGGTTTACACCTACCCATTGAGCCTTGCAGAGCACTCACTCAGGGTTTGGAGTCGGTATCTGGATTAAAAATCCCATGCCTCGACTGGGATCCGAACCCAGTACCTACCAGCCTGTAGACCGATGGCATAACCACGACGCCACCGAGACCGGTACACATCAAATAAAGACACCCGCTAAAACACAAAACAGAACAGAAAATAAATTTGAAACGAAAGCGAAAACACCATTACCAATCAAACAAGTAATAGCAATAAGAACTTATAAATTACACGAAACATTCGTTGCTGCTATTCGGTGGGAGTGGCCTATGAAGCCACAGTGGGGTTCTATCGATATCCAGATTGTCGAAATATTAATGTTAAAACACTGATTAGCCGTAGTCAAAGCATTCATTTACTTTTTTTCTTCCGTGCTTGGAAGCAATTGAGTGAAGCACGCACAAATATTGGTAAAATTTCTTCTATACTCAGAATATTGTTTATGAAAAAAACATACTCCACGAAGATTATTAGCGACTCTTGTGCTTGATGTTTATATTCTCATGAATAGAAATTTCATATGAATAGATTCATTTTATTTTCGTTTCGCATTGTCTTTATGCAGACGTGATTTCCCAGCTTCAAAAGCAATGATCTACGGTGTTGACAGCAACAAACGACGAAAAATATTTGATGTGAGTTTTTGATTGTATGTCTATGACCGATGGTAACCTTGCGTCTGGAACGGGACGGAATCTTCGATTCAGAGATGTCCGGCGTTCAAAGACCCTGAGCGGAGCACCAACAAGTACCATTCTCTGCTCATCAATCAATCCTGCAGCATTGTTTGCTTTCATGTGAATAGAAACCATTCTAAATAAGACAAGTAGATTAAAAGAAAATAACACGCATTCATATCACGGACTAATGAAAATCGCTACAGACTCGGACCATTCACAGACTTGACATAGTAAAAAGCCACATTTGTGTAACAATGGCGACACAACAATGACAGCGAGTGACTGTGCACTACTTTCCAATAAACCAGTCATGTTTGTCAATTGTTTTGATTGATCAGCTTCCGATGGCGATAAGAACTATAGCGGTGCGGTGAAATGACGTGTCGGCATTGGCGGACGATTCGCAAACGAGTGGTAGCGCTCACTCGGGGATATAATTGCATCGTCCCTTACACATGTTGAACTTCCTGATAGAATTCTAAAGCAAAACCTCCATTAAGCATCTCTTTATTTCTTTTTATTCTTCTGTAACTAAAAGCGTTACTTTTTTTTGTCTCGATTATATTCCCTATGTTGCAAATTAATCTAAAGCAAAATCTCAATGGATTATTTATTTTTAACGAAAATGCTACTTATTTCTTAACCTTGATTTCAGAGTTCGACAAATATGCTAGCCCGACGCCCGGGGCTAGTGCTTTTTAAGTGATTATATATGTAATACTGCCAAGTGTTCTATTGTAAAATCTCAGTATTGAAAGCATTATTTCAAAATTGTATTCTTCTCTAACTAAAAATAAAATTATGTTATTAATTAAGTTCCGTACCTATTCTAAAGGGAAGATAGACCGTACACATTGAGGCCATTTACCTTTGGACCGACCGTTCAAAATTGTGCCAAATTTCCTCAACCAAAACTGCGCACCCTTTTCTCTTTGGCATTAACGGCTCCATTCAAAATTCCATAGCACCACCACCACCCACCCGCCTGCTACCGATTCAATCGGGCTGCTGGTGCTCCCTTGTACCTGCCAGTGCAGGCGGTCCCTCCTCTCCCCTCCCCCACCTTTCCTGTCATGGACAGAGGAGCCGGCTCTTGTGCCCACGACAGGTGTGGCTACAACAGCTTGCTCTGAATGTGCACGTAAAATCCTATGACCTGACCTGACCTGACCTGTACACATTGCAGTATTGGTATAGTTCTAGAAAACCAAATCCAGTTACTGTTGTCTGTCCTATTAATAAAACAACACTTTACAACAGGTGACAGATTGATACTATTCTGTGTGAAGGAATACAATTCTAATGCTATACATTTTTGCAAACATTAATGAATGCTAAAGATTTAGTTTATCATATTACTAAAATAGTGCCCTTTAATAGAAGTTAGAAACGGCACACATCCATTGCAGAACGACCGTACCTAATAGTTTTTGTAATAAGCAGAACCCACTACCTGACTAATGGATAATTTAGTGGGAACGGTAATGTAAGGTGAATGAACTTCGAATCAGATGTGCCCATATACCACTAGGGTTTCGAACACGCCCATCCCGAGTCCGACCTCCGATAAGATCGGTGGCCTGACTCGGGATGGAGAGGGGGGGGGGGGGGGGGGGGGGTGAAAATGGGCAGAATTTTGAAAATAGCAATTAGTAAAAAAGTTAATAGAATAAATAAAAAAATAAAAAGGTTACAAGCCAAAAATAAAAAGAATTGACTGCTCGGCCGAATATTTACATAATTTGGAGCATTTTAGAAGGACAGTCCAAAATTAAATAAGAGAAAGAAGAGAGGATCGGACTATTTAATAATATTAAAAAAAAAGTAATTTCGACATAAAATTTTGAACGCAGATCTAAAAGTTTAAAGTCCGATCGATATGTCCACGCGAGTGGCCTCGTTAAGGCCGTTTGGGTGCACAGCTTAAAGGGACGAGATGGGTTGCATCCCGTCAAGAAAACCCCTAGATTGACAGTCGATAGACGTTGAAGGTGTAGCCGGATCCGTCTGAACAAGAGAGAGAGAGAGAGTATCAGACTAGGGTACAGTCCAGTCGTCATGGGTTGGTATAGTGGTGCGGACGGGCCTGACTCCGGAGGATACGAGATGGTATCACTATAAAGCAAGGTAAAGTGTAGAAAAAGAGTAGTAGGGGCCGACCCCGCTTCCTATTTCTTCTTAGAGTGGGGCGGTCAATCTTCCAGTGCTGCTAGGAGAGGCTCGGATATGTAGAGACTAAACGCGAACAACCGTGGCGTTCTGCAGAATGGCCGTCATACGAGTCACGAAAAAAACAAGTCAACATAGTCAGACGTGGAGGCGAGGAATCTCGCTAAAAAAGAATCCAACCTGGTGGTGCAGACTGTCGAAACGAGAAGCGTTCCAGCGTTCAATCAGTTCCAATGGCCGCATACATCCCAGTAGTAAACTTCATTTTGCTGACAAAAACAACGAAATGAAGGACCCCCAAGTCGAGCACACGAAAGCACGTGCAGTGTGCACAAGCGAAACAAACACGTCTTACCGCGTGGAGCTCCAGACTGGGAATGTTCGAATCAGAAGTAATACGTTGACACCGGAACCGGAAGTGTAAAATTAGATCTAATTAGTATTTATGTCACACAATCTTGTTCTGCAAGAGGAGCAGTCGACATTGTGATCAACAGAACTTCAGGAATTAAAACGGGAGCATAGCGTTTTGTCAGTTTTCGTTGATTTTTGGTTTTTAGAATTCAGCATTTTCAGAAAAATATTCATTTCTGTCTTATACCAGCACAATGGCTTCGACTGACCAATGCATGCTCACATACTTAATAATGATGAGCCATTTGAATTATTTTCGCTTTCCCCTTCAAGATAGTCTTGGATTCGCTCCTAAATAATTGGTAACAAATTCTGTGATATAAGATATTACATTCCTTTCTGTATCAAATGACAAAGTTCCTTTGGCAAAAAACATCATCATAGCTAGAATAATATTAGGAGAATTCCACGTATGACAATTTGTTCCAAATTCCGCTGACGTTAAACAATAGCACCGTACAAATGGGCGGCAGCATACCATTCCTGTCATTCCCAGCACCAGAGTGGCAAGTTGCCTTTTGTAAGTGCAAAGCTCATCATATCATATTATACAATGTAATTGCTTATGCATTCCGAGATCATAGGCTCTGTTTGTAGGTCTTCCAGTACGTTCGGATCACCTCGGCCATGTGATGAGGGTTTTCTTTTTCTTTTAATGACGACAGTGAGCATTCATGATTATTTCATGCAGATATCTTAAGGAACATTCTTAAATTTGTAACTATTGTAACATGTTTCCGTTTAACGATGTCTTTGGACGATTAAAATTACATACCCAGTTAACCACCTGTTGTTGCTGGTCTGTATACTCATGGTGATCTGATAGTCCTGATGTTTAAAATACCTCACGCTGGATGTAATACAACAAGGCTCTAAGGGGAGATGTAAGCCATATAATATTCCATGACTGGTGCGTCAAAGTCTATGGCATCTAATGTCATGTCTGTGAAAACGCGCATATAAGAATTGGCCATTGGTAGACATTTAGCAAACGTGTGTTGAGAATGGCAGTCTTTCAACAGACGAAGTAGAAGTGATGAATCTTCCTAGGAACTGGTGGTTCTCCCTGTAACGTGCGGTGGAACTGTTGTCTTGGTGGACCCATTGACCATTTTGTGGAATGGATCATACACACCTGTACCAGAATGTCGATAAATGCGTATTCCTGTCCTTTTAAGATTTCTATACAAAAGTTGTCAAATCAGAGGGATTCTGTATTGTTAACAGGAATTTACTTTCTAACTGTTGAGTTTATGATCGTAATTTCTAGATATCAACATCACGTCAATTTATTTATAGATTTTCTTATCATCATCATCATCATCATCATCATCATCATCACCACCACCACCACCAACGCATCATCACCAAGGCATTATCGTCTCCATAGCCATCATCATCACCACCGCCATTATCATCACAGATCATTGTACAGTACATGTATATAGGTATTGTCAGTGTTTTACCGCTATTTATTAATATCCAACGATAATGTGAATGTGCGAAATGTTGCGAATACTCCCGATGTTTGCCGATTGACCAAAGTAACTTTGTCAGATAGTGCCGAGTAGTTCAGAGCACCAACAAAGTGCACGAGTGGAGCCGCCAAGGTAGAAATAGTTCCTGTCAACTCTAATGGAACGTGGGTGAGTAATGTGCGCATGAACGTCTCGAGCACGCTCATTACGCCAGAGCCGCGGTGAACATCTTAACATGCCACAAACAACCGTGAAGTACGGGAGATCGTGAAGACGGGGATACAGAGAGAGAGAGAGAGAGAGAGAGAGAGAGAGAGAGAGAGAGAGAGAGAGAGAGAGAGAGAGAGAGAGAGAGAGAGAGAGAGAGAGAGAGAGAGAGAGAGAGAGAGAGAGAGAGAGAGAGAGAGAGAGAGAGAGAGAGGAAACGAGGGAGAGACAGAAACGAGGGAGAGACAGAACGAGAGAGAGAAAGAGAGGATCGTTTTAGAACTAATCAGGGAAAGAAAAATAAAGTTTTTTGAACCACACCTCTGAACATTTTAAAACAACAAATATTTTTGTGTCAGACATTATGTTTAAGTGAGATAGACAGAGAGAGGAAACCCATTGCCGCCACGGCTGTAGTTGTGTTTTTATTGTGTAGTACTAACTACTGATTGTGGGGTGAGATTGTAGCTTGAAAAACAGCAATTGTTTTTTTCCAGTTAGTTTATCTGAAATGCTACGTTACTGGTATTCAATAATAAAACAATTATTGATGCTAATCTAAAGGCACAACGCAGCACATCCACTGAGGTTTGATATGCCATTCGAGAAACACAGATAGGAATGGGAAAAAGCCAACACAGATTAAGATATCTGACGTAAATATATGAATTACATTTACTTAAATACAGCATACCAGTAATCCACAAGATCTATAAAAAAATATTATATTAAAGTCATCAAGTCTGACCGATAGTGTGAAGTCAGTGATGCGATAAACACAGTGAACACCCTATTGTGGAGTGCTTATACAGGTGAATACGGTATCCGCCAAAGAAGTGCAATACGCCCTACGTGTTCAATAACAAGCCACGAAGAGAGATTCTTAGCAGAACAATATGATAATGTTTTATTTGTGAGGAGCATTCAGACAGGCCCAACTACACGGTTGAGTTGATAATTGACAGTTTGATTTGATTGACATTACGTCTGCTGCCACCCATTACGCGGTGGTTATCGGTGATCCATAATTTTAAGTAACACACCCATCGCTTTGCTTCATAGCTAGTCATCTGAAGCAAAATTTGGTATTACACAAAACAGAACATAGCTTTATAATACGTCGGTTACTACTGTAACAACAACAGCAGCAACAATAATGTAACAACTTCAACAACTACAACATAATTTGTGGTTTAACGAATTGTGCTATTTTATATCATAATGCTTTACATTAACCTTTATATTCTGTAGCCCAGTGGTAAAGCGCTCGCTTGATGCACGGTCAGTTTGGGATCGATCCCTGTCAGTGGGCTCATTGGACTATTTCTCGCTCCAGCCAGTGCACCACGACTGGTACATCAAAGGCCGTGGTATGTGCTATCCTGTCTATGGGATGTTGCATATAAAAGATCCCTTGCTGCTAATCGAAAAAGAGTATTCCATGAAATGGCGATAGCGGGTTTCCTCTCAATATCTGTGTGGTCCTTAACCATATGTCCGACGCCATATAAACGTAAATAAAATGTGTCGAGTGTGTCGTTAAATAAACCATTTCCTTCGTTAAAATATTATTTCCTCATTCTCTACTTTGTCTTCTTTAAAGTTATTTTCCCCTGCTTTCTACGGAAGTATTATTATTGATATAAACCACTTGTGATAACCATCTACACAAATAGATGTAAACACCAGTAGCACACATCCATCAAAACCACCAGTTAATATGCCTCCTCCACAAAACACATTATTTTCCTATATATTATATTTATGTTTCAAATACCGGATGTTGAATCGTGTGTGTTTTTGTTTCCTCCTCATAAACAAGAGCACTAGAAATGTAGCTATCACTCTCGTGTGACTAAAATGTTAGCATACGTTTTTTATCGTTTTCTATCTTTCTCGGGGGGGGGGGGGGGGGGGGGTTTCTGTAGATTACCTGCATCGTTTTAACAATGGGATCTCGGTTATATCCATTACTGGAATTTTACTACAACTCCAGTTACCAATCTCTCATCACCAGGTGTAAATCTGGGATTTTTAGGTGCATTCAGGAAATATATCATTGATAAGTTCCATCTGCAAGGTGAAAACCAGTATTCTGTCTCTACCTCTGCACGCTGTAAGTAATTTAACAGCCAACACAACGACTTGAAATCGTTCTCACATTCATGGAGGAAGATACGAAAGAAAAGAAAAAATTTGTATGACTACCCGGTTGGTAATCTATTACATTGCTCCGATGGAGATGGGAGATGATACTATATTTTACAGCCAGGAAATACTTCTGTGGGAATCATGCGATATATCTGGAGATAATGTTTTATAGATAAAACACGTGGTGGTGTATTCCTATGAAATCGTTTTGCCGTTAGTAACTACGAGGTAGTGGGAACCACGTGTGTTTGTTATATTGTGATATTATGACAACATGACGACATATTAATAATAAGAAATATTATTGCGTTTAAAGAGGTGTCCATACAAGACAAGTTAAAGAGACTGCCTTGACGTTTTTGCCATATTAACGTATTTCCGACTAGTAGAGCCTCTTTAACTACTAACAATACATATTAAATATATTTTCTTGTTTAGAATACCCATGTCTCAATAATAAATGCGTTTATCGTCCTCCTTGTGTTTCTAGCAGCCCAATCTGAATCGCACTTCCCAATAATTTCACACGTATGAAAATAGCCCGAGTACTCTGACTGTAAGAGAGCTAGACGGACATTTGGACGGTCATAACGAGAGCGTCATAACGGGAGCGTCATAACCGTCCAAAATGTCTGTCTAGCTCTCTTACAGTCCGAGTACTCGGGCTAGTATGAACACAAAATGGTTTTTACGAAGTAAATTAATGGTTGAGCTAGTGCAAAAATTAACTCGAGGAAGAACACGCTGACTAAACAGACGCTGGTATTACACACAAGATAACGTACTGGTTATTTAATAGTTATGCCATTGTGCTTTGTCAGTCGAAAACATCTTGACATGACGCAATTATTGAAAACTTGTTTATCATGTCAGTCTCTAAGCAAACACGCATTGCTATAATAGCCAAAAAATGTCTTCAACATTAGCTCTGGTCCGTTGGATGATAGCTGGGTGTGTATATGGATATTGGGTAAAGGCATGGGTAGAGGACGGACGGACGGACGGATGGAGTAAAGACAGACAGATAGATAAATAATTTGATAAATAGATGATGATTAATAAATGGATGATTCAATGAAAATGAGCGAATGAATGAATTCCCTAAAATGTCAACCCTCATGCAAAATTTTATATTCTAACTATGAACACATAATAAATAAATAAATAAATAAATAAACAAGTATATGTTTTTTTTACCTAATCTCTTACGGCCTTTATTTGACACCCAATAGCCGATGTGTATTTTTGCGCTGGGGTGTCGTTAAACATTCATTCATTCAAACCAACCAACCAACCAAACACTGCTTTATTTTGGTTAAACAACCGAAACTCACACAAAGCCGTTCTTTATGATTCTGGATTCGTGGGCATGAACCTTAGAGTACATGTAGTCCGCTCGCCGTACCCCCCCCCCCCCCCCATCCCTGTTCTGTCAGGTGCTCCACTTATCCTCCAAATAGCAGCACACCTCCCAGCATGGAGGGTACTCTGTTGATCTGGTGTGTTCTGGAGAGGCTTAAAGCAATTTACGCGGCACAGAGGGCGGAAATGTGTGTATATGTGATGTGTAGAAAACGATAACAAAGTGTACGATCCTAACTGTGACGCCACATGAAATGCGCACTAATCCGCGTTTTATGACATGAGTAATGCGGTTTAGGTGTGAAAAATGTTCTAAAATGAGTGCATTTGAAACACAAATAACATTACCTAACTCATACCCGTAGGAACGACATCTCTAGTGGAGGTAGAGGGAGAGGATGGCATAAGCCAATTTTAACGTACATTTTTGTCTTTGAGTGGGGCGTGGGGCACTTAAAAAGAATATCTGAGTATAATATTTAATACGATTTATAGACGAACGGTTTGACTTGTAAATCTACACAAAGTTACTTATCCAACTACATTCATGTCAGTTAATAAATATTCAGTTTAGGCCTGACGCAAACAATTTTATAAATTTAATTAATTATGATTTTTTTCTTTCTTGCCTAATTCAAGTCGTAAATTCCATAGCCTTATTACCCCACCACCACCCGTCTTGGACACGTCCATCAGGGAATCTCGAAGAATGTGCCCAAGACAGTCGTACTTGAACCTTCAGTGGATGTAAGCACGAGTAAAAATGGTTGATTGATGGGTTGAATAGTCAGCTTAATTTCAGCTATACTTCTTTTGTTACTTATATCCAAGCTATCTGAGTTGTCTGTCCAGGACAGTTGGTTGATGGTTAGTGGTTAGTGAGAGACAATTCGATGTAATAAACCCGCTTCAGTTTTGCAGACTAAGTAAACCATAAAATTTGATAAGTGACTCGGACTTTTTAAAATAATATTTTCGCTCATCAGATTAAATCTAAAGGAAGAAACGTAACCTGTTCCAAACTGTTGTGCTGGGTGTTTATTGACACTCAGCTGTATGTGATGATTAAACGGGTATTATTGATAGTATACGTCACATATCTGTCTGCAGACTTAAGTTAGCAAACTGCAATATTTCTTTTGGGAAGTACTATTGCTCAAGGGTCGTGTCAAAAACGCGATACAGCCAAGTCCGGGATAGTGGAAACAAATTTCCTGACGGGATGTTTTTTCTTCTCATATTGATTTATTTTAGTTTGATTTTCACGCGTACGCCAAATTAGGACTCAAAAGTTAAAATATGTTTTGTTTAACGACATCACTAGAGCCGATTTATTAATCATCTGCTATTGGATGTCAAAGGACCAATGCACGCTGTTCTAGGCACACACGTCAACTATCTGGACTGTCTCTTCAAGGTTATTGGAGGTTAGTGAGATAGAAGTCGATGTCATAACCTTACACCCACCCATTGAGCCTTTAAGATTCACTCTCTGTGGGAGTCGGTATAGGGATGCGAACCCAGTAACGTCCAGCCGATGGTTTAACCATTATGCCACAGAGGTTTGAGAAAGGACGCTGTAATATATTTCATATAATACAGTTCTGTTCTTAAAGAAGCCATTTTAATTCAGTGGAGTAACCGGTGGTGCGGGGTTTACGGGCAATGCCCCTCAATTACACATTTCTTTCCACCACCTTTTATTTTTGTTTCCTGTCACCCTATAACGTGACGGACTCTTAGGCAGTGCTACCTATGCTGACACCCAATAGCCGATGTGAATTTTTGTGCTGTGGTGTCGGTAAACATTCATTCATTCGTTCGTTCGTTCATTCATTCTTAGACAGTGTCCCCCCCCCCCCAAATGTGAGTGCTCCCAATATAAAATTCTGGCTACTGCATTTTTTATATTATGTAGGCGGGACGTAGCTCAGTGGTAAAGCGCTCGCTTCATGCGCGGTCGATCTGGGATCGATCCCCGCCAGAGGGCCCATTGGGATATTTCTCGTCACAGCCAGTGCACTACGACTGGTATATCAAAGGCCGTGGTAAGTGCTATCCTGTTTGTGGGATAGTGCATACTAACGGGAAAATGTAACGGATTTCCTCTCTATGACTGTCAAAATGACCAATGTTTGACATTCAATAGCCGATGATTAATAAATCAATTTGCTTTAGTGGTGTCGTTAAACAAAACAAACTGCATGTATTATGTAATGACATGTTTTAGTTGGAGGTTTTTGATAAACACTTTCATCTTGCCGATTATTCATTGCATTGTGAATTCCTCTATCACGCCATGCAGTTGTGGTGTTATCAGCGAAACCCTGTTTTATCGTGATCTTCATACTGCCCGGAACATGCGCTGGAGTAATTAATCAAACGCGACCTCATGATTAAGATGTTTGAACGATTATCTTCAAACAGTGTCCTATTGTGAGTGTTTTTCTTTATGTTCATCTTGACATCAGCAGTATAAACATTACAGTGGGGTACTTTTATTGAAAGTGGTGAAATAAATGGACGTATTCGAGTCGTCCAGCGGATAGTAGTTCTACTCATCCCCGGTTTTAACATGGACAGACTAACGGTCTAATGTGCTGAGTTATTAAAACTCCGACTCCGTACCAAGGGAAGGAGAGGTGTCCAGTATATACTCACATGTGAACGATAAATTGGTTATTAAATTCAAAATTATATCTCTGTACAAGATTCATACATCTCACTAAGCAGCAATATTCGAATATATTCGTCTAAACGAATAACTAACATGTTACTAGAGTATCATTATTAACATATATAATGTATGGTTTTTTTACTTTAAATAAAGAACAATGCTAATGCCAACATTCCGAAATCTTGACGTCCCAATGTTTTCACGTGATAAGTTCCATGTTATTGTCTTTGAAAAAATGAGCTTTATCATTATGCAAGGAATGTTGAAATATAAATACAATTTTGAATCTATTATGTATACAAAATATGCTGAATATGCTATAAACTCTCCCCTCTCATAATGATTCCTGAATTAATGAACTATTAAATGAATGAATGAATGAATGGCGACACCCTAGCACACATAATACATCGACTATTGGATATAAAACAAAGGTATGCACATGAACTGCTTACCAAATCAATATATAAATTTAAATGAGCATGGTTCCTGGTCCAGTCAATATTCATTTTATATGCAACAATAAACATTTTCCCGCGCTAATAGTAATAGGTCTTTTTGTTTGATCAGAGTACTGCTGGTGCACGATTAAATATGAGCGACAAAACTAACATATTCAAGCACGTATCTCTGCACAAGGGAAGTTCTGACATGGTCGTTAAGAAATATTTCAATTATTCAATCACTAAGAGGACTGCCACTCACAAGACATGGTTGTACAGCTATGTGCAGAAGATAAGGAACGTGGTTCTGTAGTGAGAGATTCCAAACCCTTTTAATGATACCAATATTCTGAATGTTGCTAATAATCGTATAACAAAGACAATCCTTGCAAATTCACAGAACAAAATTAAACCGTTTGGATTTATTTGAAACAGAAAGGATCCTTACAAATCCAGACATATGATAAAAGTTCAATGCCTCCGATCCCCCGTTTGATCTTTTCTGGAACAACCTTGACATAGAAATGTGATCTATGGTTTTCGTTTGGAATCCCCCCATACTTCCGGTCTGGCGTATTCGACAATGGGGACCGGGTGAATGATATTTAATCTACGTAATCTGTTTACAAAGCTGGCCATGATAGCTCTATTTGTCAAAACGATAATCCAGTCTGCTGTGCGGTGTGTTTTTAAATCGGCCGTGGAATGTCAATGACTTAAGACCTGTATCAATCTGTTGAATTGATGGATAGATGGATGAACAGACGGATGGTTAAAAATGTGTTTTCTTTAACGACACCACTAGATCACATTGATTAATTGATGATCAGCTGTTGGATGTCACACATTTGGTAATTTTTGACAGCAAGGAATTTGTTTTATAAGCATTTCCTACAGACAGTGATATATTAGTCACTGGGCACTGGTTGGATAGATGGGTAAATGTATGGATGGAAGGACGGATGGATGGATGGATGCATGAACGGAAAGATGGATAGATGGATGAACAGGTGGGTAGCCGAACAGTCTTTTAAAATGCTCGTATTCAATGAACAGGATGGCAGTGACTAATAATCATACTGTTCACCTTGAAGGTCATATTAAATTAATTTTCGTGTTTACGTACAATTAACATTCAAGCACGCTGTCCTTGGCACACACGTCTATAATTTGGGATATCAGTTCGAGGCAGAACTGAATGGTTTGTTGTTGTTGGTCAATGGGAGAGAGACAAGAGTGTCTGGTAGTGTTACATACACCTTCCCATCGGGCTGTTAGAACTCACTCCAAGAGGGAGCCAGTATTGTGTACCAACTCTGTACGTACCAACATTACGTCGGATAGTTTAACCACTAACCCTCCGAGATTGGTATATGATATACCAGAGGAAGGGAGGCAATAACCAGGGGAAGGGCGGCAATAACCAAGGACAGGGCGGCAATAACCAGGGCAGGGCGCGGCACCAATCTATTTATTGCTAGCGAGAACACTGAACAAGAATGGTTGATTCGACGAAGGATCAAACGTAAATTTAACAAAGCATCATCAAGAAATTAATGGGAATCCACAGTTAAATATAACAAATTCGTAATATTTAACGGGTGTGAAAGAGTTCACGAACAAGTTGTGCTCGAAACCATAGAGGTATATGAGCACGTTAAAACCGTATCTAAGTTCTAAGGTCCTCTGTTAAAGTTTACATGTGGCACTTTGCTGATGTTGATGGGTTTTTTTTAACTGTAAATCCAAAATGAAAAGAAACTCTCCAACTCGCATGCTTGTGTTGATTCCGGGATTGACTAGCTCGGAGGTCCCCCCCCCCCTCCATGACGTCACTCACTATGGCCGCCATATTTATGGGAAAGGTCTTTAAAGAGGTGAAAGTCATGATTCTACTACAATACACTTTTTTCTTTTGCTGATTACTTTTTAACAGCTTCTGGTACACAAACATGGACGAGTTCTAGTCAGAAAAAGTTAAAAGAACTTTGGCACAGTCAATTTGTATATGTCGTCTGCTAGAAGACGTTTGGCGTTGAGCCATGTATCCGGTTATTTGGCGAGAGACTTTCGAAAGTGGCAATGTAAATCTAGCAATTAGATTTACGTCGACCGTGCTTCAGGCTTGTCTAAGTTTGTGTAAATTGCTAAAACAACCACTGTAAAACGCGATACAGATTTACCCATTAATTGTGATACTCAACCGAAAAAAAGCTACAAGTAAAATGTAGTACAGATTTGCAAAAACGAAAAAAAGACGCTACAAGAAAACTTCGATGCATAGTTGTTCTCATACGAAATCGAGACTAAATATAAAATGCGAAACTGAGTTGCTTTTTGATACTTAAAACGAAAACGAGTTCATATATAAACCCATTACAAATTTGCCCTTCTAATATGCAAACGAAGAAAGAGACTGCAAGTAAAAGTTACCAACTACAAGTAAAACTCAATGGAAATCATAACCTATTCAACGCGTGAATGTAAACTAGAATATAAGTAAATAGCGAAAACAAACAAACAAAATGTTGAAAAAATTAAAATGGATTTTTTTCTTTAACGTTTGTTCTCACATACCGATTGTGTAGAATGTCGGTATTATGTCAACACGGCAGAAAAAACAACAACATTATCCGATGTTGTTTTGCTCATAAATTTAATTATCATTCCTAATTATATTACTGATTAATATGATCGAATTATTGTTATATACTTAATTCTACTGTATTAGATAAATATATATGTTGTTAAAATATACCACAAATGCCCAGTTATACAAGTTTTATATAATGGCGTCTGGACAAATTGAAGCTATTACTATAATTAAAATTCGTATGTCTTAGTCTGCACAAAACAGTCCAAGAGACATCTTGACAATGTCGACATTATTACTACGAAACACTGTCATGTGTCCCCTGCGTGTGCTGTAACCTCACCGTGGTGCAGGGGTGTAACATTCTTTTTGAGAATGGCCAATACAGCACAAAATTGAAGTTTTGAGAAAATTCAGTATCCGTAAAATTCTGTGATATTTGTGTTTTTGCAGTTCTTTACACTGTTTTAGTTTGTCTTGAATTTTTATATTGATGTTGATCATCACTTTATTTATTTGCATTGCCATAGTTTGACACCCAATAGCCGATGTATTTTTCGTGCTGGGGTGTCATTAAACATTCATTCATTCATTCATTCTGTCCTGTGCTTTGTCTTAGATAGACTGCCACCTGTACTAAAGCAGACTATATTAAAAGAGATCCTGTTCACACACACACACGCACACGCACGCGCACGCACACGCGCACACACGCACACGCACACACACACGCACACACGCGCACACACATTGCTATTCTGAAAAGTAACTCTGTTGCATGCATTTCCAGTTAGGGGCGGGATATAGCTCAGTCGGTTGAGCACTCGCCTGAGGTGCTGTCGTCGCAAGATCGAACCACCTCAGTGGACCCGTTCAATTGATTGGGGCTTTTTGTCGTTTCAACCAGTGCACCACAACTGGCCAAAGGCCGTGGTATGTGTTTTCCTGTCTGTGGGGAAGTGCATATAAAAGATCCCTTGCTGCATTCGGAAAAATGTAGCGGGTTTCCTCTGATGACTTCGAGTCAGAATTACCAAATAATTAACATCCCATAGCTGGTGATTAATTAATCAATGTGCTCTAGTGGTGTCGTTAAACAAAACAAACTTTAACTTGTTATTTCCAGTTAGATATACGTTTATTCCGCTACACGTTGGTTCTAGTTAAACGAGTATTTTATTCCTCTATACCATACTTCCAGTTATATCTAATTTTATTCCTCTGTACGTTGGTTCTAGTTATATAAATATGTTATTTCTCTGTACCATACTTCCAGTTATATCTAATTTCACTTCTCTTCATGTTGGTTCTAGTTATATAAATATTGTATTCCTCTGTACCATACTTCTACATGTAGTTATATTTAAATTTCATTTCCCTCCACGTTGGTTCTAGTTATATAAATATTTTATTCCTCTGTACCATACTTCTAGTTATATCTAAATTTCATTCCTCTGCACGTTGGTTCTAGTTATGCAATTATTTTATTCCTATGTATGTTCTTTCTAGTTATACAATTATTTTATTCCTATATACTGTATTTCGATAGTATTTCCTATGTTATTCTTATGTACATTATTTGTAGTTATATAAAACCTTTATTCCCCTGTACATTCTTTCTAACTATGTATATTTTATTTCTCGTTAATTGAATTCCAAGCTTTGTGTTTTGCTATGAGTGTTTATAAGTCTTTATGTAATAAACAACTATTGCTAGTAAGGAATGCTAGATTACTGAAAAGAGATACTCTAACTTTAGCTTAGTCTCGACAACATGAAATAAATAATCCCATGAAACGTCATACTCCACAGTCGTGCACGGCACAGATTTTAAAATGAATTATAAAAGCAAATATTTCCAACACGCTGTCGAATAGAAAAGAATATTAAAGTGTCGCTACCCCATTATCGTACAACAAGGGCTATGTTTCCTTCAAAACCGACAAATCTTTCAAATACGTTCTTTATACGAACCCACTGAATGCGAAGATTAATTCCCTTTGACACGCTAAAGTATTACTGTATACACATTCCGAGATACCTGACTGTTTGCAGCTATGTCTACATTCATCATTAATATATGAAAAAAGCGCCAAGCATTGCCAAAGTTTATCGTATACAATTGCAATAATGCGATTTGTTTGTCCATGAACCGCGTAAACTTCTTTACAATCCGGTGGCAAGTACACCACGTACACTACGTACGGCTGGGTACAACGTTTACACGCTAAAGCTATCGTTCTTCTTATGGCTCGGCATAAATGACTGTGACAAATTGTAAAATAGAGATAGATTTGTTTGTCATTTTGACGTCCTTATATCATTCTAAGTCTTTGTGTCCTGACGTTAGGAAGAGAAGAAGAAAGAGAGTGGGGAAAAAACCTGAAAAAAAAAACCCGGCGCGAATCCTCCCGCATACGTCTGCTTTGCCAGCCGAATAATTACTGCCTAGCTCACGAACGTGGAACACCCCAGGTGCGAAATTCTTCCCTTCACCACCCGTCGCGTTGTATTGAATAGCTGTTTACAGCGCTGGGTACCAGACAAAGTCGTACCAATATCTAAATGTAAATACGCTAGCGTGCAATAATGGGCTTGACTTTATTCCAAACTGCAAGCTTCAAAAAGTATGTGTTAGGAGCAGAACTGTCGCCGGCTTGTTTTCTATGGCTGTCAGTCCACACGCCGTTCGATACACAAATACTCCTTTTTTCTCGCTTTTACCTCCATTGAAAGGTTGTAAACGAAATTAATTGAATATCAATCTATCTCTGATATCCACTTGACCTGGGTGACTTGAGTAAAATTATTACATTTTGATGGAAACTGTTGTGGGGTGGACACCCGCTTGCTGGATGGCGCCTGCGGAGTCTGTTCTACAGTAATAGACTGTTTTGCCATCACTCCACGCTCCCTAGGCTGTGTTTGTATGTACAGAAGCGTAATAAAACAGAAACACTGGTGTAGTTTGTAACCTGTCGTCTGCTGCTGTCGTTAGGAGCAACATGCGGGAGATAGGGCTGTCGCTAACAATTTGGATGGTGACAAATAGGTGGCACTCCACGGGACGGTTGACAGTTTAAACTATGTGAAGGTTTTACCTTAATTCTCCAGTAAATGTATCAATTTACTGTTAACGCAACACGCGTGAAAAACTTGAATGGTTGCAGTTTTAAAAAACAAGTAGGCCTACAAGGAAGGGTTTCTACAAAATAAAGAAGTCGTAGGTGGATAGAAGAGATAAATAAACACATACATACATAAATAAATAGATAGATAGATAGATAGATAGATAGATAAATAGATAAATAAAAATAAATAAATAGTAGAACATTAAAATGCAAAGTATCAGGAAATTCCAGGGAAATGCATAGGCATACGTGCTCCCATTATTTTATAGGGGAGCAGGCTGATTTTTTGCTCGAAGTAAATGAAAATGCCCGAATCTATCTATATTTTCAGGTGTTAGTGTTCTGAGCTCAAGTTAATGCAGTTAAAGGCATACTGTCACGAATTTAAGGACCTTATTTCTCTAAAAATGGATAATAATTAAAAATTACATTAATTGTTGGAAACCAAATCTAGCTATCGCATCACCTTAACTGAACCATGATGGAGTGAAATCCAAGTCAACCCTCTCTGCAATTTTAGACCATTGCCGTAATTCAATTATTTTTACAAAATATCATTAATAAATGGAGTATGGTGGTTATGAAGATGGTTGAATAAAGTACATGTAAGAACAAATGAAATTATATTTGTTCAGATAATACTTTGTTAGACCATTAAATAGATCAGTGGTCTGTGACAATATGCCTTTAAGCTCATTAATATGAAACTAAAAGTTATTCGAATTTTAATTGCTAGGTAAACTATACATAATGCAAAAGTATCAAACTTTCTTAAACTCCTCATAACTGTGCAAGACTGACTTTTATTTTTCAACGTCGTAGATCTATCTATGTTTCACTTCGAAGATTCTCTCTCATAACAGAATACAGTTAAGAAACCCAATACTAAGACAACAACAATTCGACCGTTCATTTGTAAATTTGAACTAAATTAATAACTGGACATGTCCGGGGTCACGGGTCACAGTGCATGGCAAGTCACAGATGTATCGACACGATCCGGGATGACCACGCATTTACACCCACCACCTAGAAACACCGACTTCCCTTTCACAGTGCCAGCCACAGCGCTAGATACCTGCTCAGTAAATATATACCTTCTCGAAATACAATCCTACAAAGCTCATAAAAAAACTGATACATCTGGAGAAAATAATTTACCTGTAGAATTTGGTACAGCGTGTTGGCTAAAGATACGTATTTCAATCTACGTCACTGATTGAGAAGGTGAAAAATAAACACCTGAGTATATATCGAATGTAAAGAACAGTAACCGAGATAGCGAGATGTGTTTTGTTTGGTATTTCATGAGAAAAAGCCTAATAAAATATATGTCTACATTAACATGGTATACTATAATTTATAGTGATGGACGGGAATAAGGGATCACACCAACACTAAACCAGTTCTCACCCCTAGTGTCATGAAGTCATCCAAGTTACTGGCAGACGATTAGTACTGGGAGAGAAAGAGTGAGTTAGTGTGTGTGTGTGTGTGTGTGTGTGTGCGTGCGTGCGTGCGTGCGTGCGTGTGTGTGAGAGATAGAGTTTGTTTTTAAAGACTCCATTAGAGCACATTGATTTATTAATCATCGGCTATTGAATGTTAATCATTTGGTAAGTCTTAGAGGAACATAGACAAATAGAGAGAGAGAGAGAGAGAGAGAGAGAGAGAGAGAGAGAGAGAGAGAGAGAGAGAGAGAGGGGGGGGGGAGAAGTAATACACCTAAAGGCCGTGGTAAGTCCTGTCCTGTCTATAGTAAAGTTAGGGTTGGGGTTGTCTTTCTGTATAAATAGGCTATGTGGCGAACTTCCTCAGTCGCTCTAGACCAAGTGTGAATTATGTTCTGAAGTATTATTAAACAAGCATTCCTCTCCTTTCCTGGATTGTTTTGTGACCCCCGCCACCCTGTAACGAAACTATATGTCACCTCCAGCTGATGTGTGTCACATATCACTAGTTAGTCACTACACAGCGACCCCGATCGTCCTCTAACCCAAACATAATCACACAATTTAATGGACGCTATGTTTTAAATTGCAAGCTACTATTAACCATAGGGAACAGAATTGTATCATTGTCTAGTAAACAGTTGATGTGTGAGGTAGATTCTGAAACTGAAACATTAATTGAAAGTTATCAAAATAATATACAACTCAATTTATTTTTGAAAATGAGAATTGCTTTAAAATATCTTCCAAATATTAATAATATTAACTAGTCAATTAAATGCAACTCAGCATATGGTCACACCAGTTGGATATGTAGTCAGTGGGTATGGCGTTTATTATATACCAGCTTCAGTCAAACAGGTCAACTTGATTTGGTCTTAGACCAATTTGTATGAGCTTATATCAGTTACGGTTTATAAATATAATGGATTAATTATATATATATATATATATATATATATACAGGAAGTGTGTGTGTGTGTGTGTGTGGGGGGGGGGGGTATGTAGTCTGTGATAGAGTGCTAGCCTGAGGTTCGATGGATCATAGGATCGATTACCCTCGGTTGTCCCATTATTCTACTACTGGCATGCTTTATAAGTCTTGTTTGTGTAAACTCGCAGACATAGAAATAGCCCTTGTTATGAAGGTAACGGGCTTACACCAATTAAATAGCTTAGTGTAAACTGTCCCAATAATCGGCAGGACAAACATTGTGTTCAGTTATACAGTTTTATTTGCATTAGCGTGTAATATTTTATAAATAGTATTACAGCAACACAATAGTAATCCATGTTTTTGGTGGGGTGTTTTTTTTTGTTGTTCAGTTGCTATTTTTCAATTACACAATAATGTAATGGTAACCGATGTTTTCTCTCAAACCTTGAAATCACTTATTCTAAAATTACTAAATCCTGAAACTTTATAACATCCAATTACGAATGGAGAAAACATTAAAACAGACATTCATTCATATAATAAACACCTAATATGGGGGTATGTGAACCGAAGGTGAAGGCCATGTGATACCACATTTCGATACCGAGATATCTGTTACAGAATAGCTATACCAGACTGCTGTATCCGATAACAGAACAAACTTCATACGGCAAAATAACAGAGTAAACGAAAATATATCTACTAAATTCGATATGCATTACGCGCGACCACCAACGAAATTCTAGAAACTGTAGCTAGGCGAATAATACAGTTTGCAACATAGCTCTTTAGATGGTCTTTAAATACGGAGGCTTTATGACACAATCTGCCCATTATTGACCGTAATATGAGCTTTTGTTCAGATGTCTTTGCTTTTACGGTTTCTATGGTTGATATATTACGGGCAATTTGTCACAGGGCTCAAAACACACGTGTACAATTAGTTGTTGCAATTTGTTTAGCAATTCGATATCTAAGTATACTCAACACCAGCAGAAACGCAAAGAATATAATTTCAAGCTCAAACATTAAATATATTTTGATTAACGCATATTGAGATGCAGGATAATTACAGGTCGATATAGCGTTTATCATTTCACATTTCCAGTGTTTGTAAACCTAATTACAAACTACCGTAAGCATAACCCTGATTTGAGGGGATTTTAGATGTTTAGTATAGATGCTATTTCCTTGCAATCAGTATGTTAGCTACGGCTATTTCCTTACAATTGCAAAACATTACATATTGTAATTGCATGAACATATTACTTCATTTTAATGGGTATCTGGTAGATGACGTTTTCTGGCGTACAGATGTACATACCATGGACGCCGCGTCACACCAAGTCAATGTTATAGACCCGAATCCCCCCCACAAACAACAAAAACAACAACCCCCCAAAAAACACTAAAACATCCACACACACACACACACACACACAAACACGCACACACACGCACACGCACGCACGAAAAAACAACAAACCAAAGCAATCCAAAAACACTCGCCCCCCAATAAAAAAAATAAAAAATAAATAAATAACAAAAATAAAACATGCATTTCCCTAATCAGCTACAACAAACCCTCCCAACAACCTTCCCGAAACAAACAAACATGAAGACGAAGGTGCTAGCATAATGATAACGTCACAGCTGTTGTGTGATGTATCGGGTCTACAGGTGGAACTCGGGGCGGTCCCGGAGAAGACCTAGAGCGTCCTCACCTCCAATATACTTCTAATCGAATCATCCTTGCCCTCACGCATTGCTCTTAAAATACCCCACCCACCTCCCAGGTTTCGTACTGAATTTCAAAGTGTATTTTAACAAACGTTTCTTTCACATGACTAAATGCTGATATATCAAATCATCTGAAAGACAAAACAGTCAACATCGTATCTCTGTATAGCGCAAAGTGGAAGAGAAGTTTTGACAAAGTCGTGTTTACAAGCTCTTTGAATAATTGACAAACAGTGATCATAGTCCAACAAATTCTGTAATCGTTAGCTGTTCGGCGTGTAATACAATAAAAGTATGGTATTTGTATGTTCAGAACTAAAATGAAAAAGAGGGGGGGGGGGACCGCATGGAAAACAATTAGACACTGGCTGGATCGGGAAAAAAGACATGGAGTTGAGTTCTTTTACCGTCACGAAATATGAAGAACGAACGAACATAATAATATGGCAGACGAACCTCCACCTTCCAATTCCCTGGATCCGCTCCAGGTATGCGGATGTTATCTGTTAACAAATGTATGTTGCTTTCTGACGGCGTGGAATGCTCGCTGTGTTTTGTTTTTAGATGTGGGACACGCCGTTATCACGCCGCCAACATGGTTGTGGGTGTTGTTACGGTGTTGACATTCTTAGCCCGGGATTCTCGCCGCTAATTGGAAGACTTTCGAATTCTAGGAAGTCATATTACTCTTTGTGTATCGTCTGTGACAAGCCAAGTATGATACTGGGTTATAAACCGATCTCTGATAGGGGTGTGTCGCGCTACGTCATTTAACGAGAACGAAAAAGAAGAAGAAGAAGAGAAAAAAAGAGACAGACAGAAACAGGCAGAGATACAGAGGGGATGACAGAAAGAGAAGTCGCAAAGAGAGGAAAGACAGTAAGAGACAGAAATAAACAGAGGCGAGAGAGAGAGAGAGAGAGAGAGAGAGAGAGAGAGAGAGAGAGAGAGAGAGAGAGAGAGAGAGAGAGAGAGAGAGAGAGAGAGAGAGAGGGAGGGAGGGAGGGAGAGAGAGAGAGAGAGAGAGAGAGAGAGAGAGAGAGAGAGAGAGAGAGAGAGAGAGAGAGAGAGAGAGAGAGAGAGAGAGAGAGAGAGAGAGAGAGAGAGAGAGAGAGAGAGGGGGGGGAGGGAGGGAGAGAGAGACAGAGAGAGAGTACATAAAAAGAGAAATAAAAAAGCATACACTCTATAAAAGATCAGAGTTTAATGGTTAGCCATTAGTGAAAGAGACTTGGACATAACACCATTACACCTTCCCACTGGTTCAGGTCCGATACTGAATATCCAGTTGGGGCCAGTGGGGCCTCTTCTATCACTTTTAGTAATTTAAAATGACGTTTTACATGAACAAAATGGTCTACATGCGTATGACATAATGATAACCACCGGGAGTGCTACTTACGAAGCACGTGCGCCGGAAGATGCGCTTAACCGTTCTCACTGGCTTCCGGTGTTAGCGGTCATTAGCACTTGTTGAAAGGTAAACAAGCGCATAAAACAGTTAGATTTCTTTTATCACACACATTTTGTTATGCAAGGTTAAAAAAAAGGCAGGCACAAAAATGTAATTTTTTACAATGACACATTTTTGTTTGTTAATGACACCACTAGAATACATTGATTTATTAAACATCGGCTATGGGATGTCAAACATCTGATAAATTTAACTCGGAGTCTTCAGAGAAAATCAACTAGACTATTCCATTAGTCGCAAGAGATATTTTTATATGCACATTCCCACAGTCAGGTCAGCACATACCCTTTTGCGAACACCTCATATCATTACTATTTTACAGTGATTAATCAGTGCATGCCTTCAGAGCCGTATATATTATATCAAGCCCCATTCAAGTCTCATTTTTAAAGCAATGACGTAGGAAGCGGGGGTGGGGGGGGGGGGGGGGCAAGGGGGCAGCAATGGTTTTTATATATTGATACATGTCCGTGTTAAAGCTAGTCTGGAGTGGCAGTCCTCCTCCAAGTGGTGCAAGAGAGGTGAAACATTGTTACCGATCTCCTTGAGGAGTGGCGGTCCTTCTAAGGACGAGCACCTTAGTTGCTGTGTGTGTGTGTGTGTGTGTGTGTGTGTGTGTGTGTGTGTGTGTGTCTATGTGTGTGTGTCTATGTGTGTGTGTCTGTGTGTGTGTGTATGTGTGTGTGTGTGTGGGGGGGGGGGGGGGGGGGTTACAAAGAGTGTTTAGTGGTTCATCAGTGCTGCTAGCTAAACCCGAGACAGCTGACTACTGAATGCTAATCACAGTCGTTAGCGGAAACCCACTACATTTTTATCCATTTACAACAAGGGATATTTTATGCACTTTCGCTCAGACAGTACAGCACATTACAACGATATTTGATATACCAATCGTGGAGCACTAACTGCAACGGGGACAACAACTGATCCGCCTAGCGGGTTCGATCCTAAGACCCAGGGTCTCGGGAGAGAGCGATACCGACTGAGCTAGATTCCGCCTTCCCTAGACAGCAATCACCATACTATCTTTGCAGATACTACACCTTATTTAAAACAATCTGTAAACATACACTGGCAAAAGAACCTAGAGAAACGTGCACCCAAAATAACCATCCTCATCATCATCATCACGGGCTATATTATATCGTTCACACAGCTCTCTCAGCGGTTACGAAAGCGACCACGCGAAGGCATGTGGCAACACTTGTGACTTGCACGCAAATACAAGATAGAGCCCATGTATCGGAGTTCTCCCTGTCAGACCCATTCAGCCCTAAGTGACGAGATGCGATACGCGATACACCAGGCAATTTCCTATCAAAGCGATGGAAATTGGCCATTTGCTGAGCGCGAAACGAGCGAAACCCCACATCCCGTGGTAGTTAGCGCGCAGCAACGATGGGAGGGATATCCACGGAGGAAGACAATCGGGCGGCGCTAGCAGTGCCGAGACATTAGCAGTATGGAAGCTGTTAATCGTAATAGTATATTTTAGGTTTTATCGCCCGGTCTTGTGGAGATGAAAAAAAGTGATACGATTTCCAAGGCGTCCGCTGATGTTATCTCCTTCCAGCATGCGGTCGAGGCGCTTATGTTCACATATGATATCGCCTGTCAAAACACGCAGCAGATTGGCTTAAAGACGGCACAAGTTTCGTAACTGCCAAACTGGATGGTTGTTCGTCGTATGGTGCCAGGCAGGGGTGGATATCGTGGGAGGGTGTGTCGGAAGTTATGCCGGGAGAGGATCTAGACTGTGGCGGGCGAAGTTTCTACAGGGTCGAACCATGCTCCTCCGAAAATTATATGTAAAACATCGCTTGAGCCGGGGGTTGGGGGTTGACCCCCCCCCCCGCAAACGTCCCTGAGTCGGCAGTATCCACACCCAGAAACAAATGGGTGTCCTATCCTCCTGAATCAGTATTTTCTCTTGCACTGACTGATGAGAAAAGGAATATTATGTAACAATATTTAATGACACATCAGTATATTTTCTGCTTACTGTCAAAGTCCTGACACCTATCTCGCCAATGGCAGGCACAGCAGTATGTAATCGACTACTAGTATTTAAAGTTAGGCGCACGTTGACCTTTGACCTCGTCACCTGGTCGGATGATATTGGTGTGGTGTTACTTTGAATATGTTGATCAACAAAAGACATATCAATATTTTATTTAAAAAAAAAAATATTTTCATGATGAAATTAATTCGTTACTCTCTCAAAATGGCCCTTGAATGTTGGCTAGACATTAATAACTTCATTAAACACGAAACTAAAGGCTCCAGACTGATTATTTTAAACAAATTAGACAATGCGTTTCTTTTGTTGTTCGGTATATTTTAGGGCATTTCAATATTTAAGAGAGAGCATGCCAGCAACTTCCTTCGCATCACTATTTCCAACACCGACCAACGCTGTTGTAGTGTTATTTTAACACCTGTGCTTGATGTTTATTATTTTAAAACAAACATCATTTTAAAAATTTACTATGTTTTCTTAGAGCATCAAAACGAAACAGCAACCGACTGTAGCAACCCCAGACCTCGACTCCCAGTAAGTTATGTCTCACCGGAAACTGTTTGGCTAGACCCACCACAGGGTTCGTAAACTAGGCGTGTAAAGACTGCGTTCCATCCTAATTAAAAAACGTGAATGAAACCGGGTGTACACTACCCGTCCCCGCGTCACGTTTCAAAGATGCATGAACCAGGCACGGTATCAAAAGAAATAATCCTAGGCAATTAATCGAGCGGAAAAGGCATAAAATTGCTAATAAATCGAAACCCGCTTCCGTTACATTGAAATTCTATTTATATTCTCGTGGAAACCAAACTGTTTGCCGACTGCATTGTTGTCTTCTATGGAATGGATTAATTGCGGCAAGTAATCTCTTTGAAAGCACTTCATTTAGTGTAGCTACATTTGGCGAATCGGGACTGCTTTGGGGCGAGGGAGATTTAGTGCAAGTTATTATGGCGTTGTGTTACAATGGAGGCCAACTTGTACCAAAGTATCAAATGTTGAAATTTGCATCTGAATGGCGAAGGTGGGTCACAGGGGATCTTGGAATGTAACTTTAGGCACATGGAAACAAATCATATAGGACGGATGCTTCATCCAGCGAGGTTCAAAGGGAGTTGGTAACAGGTGAAATGGATTGTAGCTTTGGCAACAAAGAAACAGATTATATCCAAGATATCTAGTAATATCCATGGGGTTCGTAACAGGTGACGTAATCAACGCCATAAGCAACAGGGAAACGGATGATATCAGAGGGATTCATCATCCAGAGATATTCGGTGGGCGTCCAAACGGGTGATGTGGGATATGGACCGGCCTCGATTATGGTCAAGCCACCAGTTGCTCACCTAAGAAGATTTGGGTTGTTTAACGACACCACTAGAGCACATTGATTTATTAATCATCGGTTATTGGATGTCAAACATTTGGTAATTTTGACATAGTTTTACAGAGGAAACTCACTACATTTTTCCATTAGTAGCAAGGGATCTTTTATATGCACCATCCCACAGACATGATAGCACATATCGCGGCCTTTAATATACTAATCGTAGTGCACTGGCTGGAACGGGAAATAGCCCAATAGGCTACATCCTGCCCCCTGCTCAACTGAAATGATCGAGTCGTTGAATCGAAACACCTCGGTGGGCCCATTCTCTGTTAGGGTTTTCCTCCGTCATAACCAGTGCCCTACGACTGGCATGTTATAGACCGTGGTATGTACTGTCCTGCTTGTGGGAAAGTGCATACAAAATATCCCTTACTTTTAATGGGGAAAATGCAAATGATTTCCTCTGAAGACTACGTGTGAGAATTACCAAATGTTTGACATCCAATAGTCGATGATTAATAAATCAACGTGCTCTAGTGGTTTTGTTAAAACAAAATTTAAATATAGTCACCAGTGTTAAGGCTGAAATGTGCTTGGTCCCAGCCGGGTTGAGTTTTAAATCTCTCTCTCTCTCTCTCTCTCTCTCTCTCATCTCTCTCTCTCTCCTAAAAGAAGGGTCTCTCGTCACGATCTCTCTCCATGCTCTGTGTGTCTCTCCTGTCTCTCGACCGGATAGGCAGGCATGTCATATCTCTCTATATCTCTCTCTCTATATCTCTCTCTCTCTGTGTGTCTCTCTCTATCTCATCTATCGTCTCTCCACAGGGAAAGGAGCAACAGTCTCTCTGCTCTCTCTCTCTCTCTGTCTGTCTCCTCTCTCTCTCTCCTCTCTCTCTCTCTCTCTCTCTGTGTCTCTCTCTCTCTCTCTCTGATCTCTCTCTCACTCTCAGTCTATCTCTCTTCTCTATCGGTCTCTCTCTCTCTCCTCTCTCTCTCTGTTGGTCCAAATCTCTGTGTGTGTGTTCTTTCTCTCTCTCTCTTTCGTCTCTCCTCTCTCCCTCTCTCTCTCTCTCTCTCTCTCTTCTCTCTCTCTCTCTCTCTCTCTCACTCCTCTCTCTCTCTCTCTCTCTCTCTACTCTCCTCATCTCTCTCTCGCCTCTCTCGTCTCTCTCTCTCGATGAGTAAAATGATCGAAACGAATAAATATGAAAGGTGAATCTTAGAACTGTGAAACAGATCATGATAGTTTTTAATCGTGTAGCATTTTCAATATACAGATTCTATATTTATGTTGTGATGTTTTAAACACATCAAGTCCCTGCGCCTCGCCTGCTCTCTCACATCGTCTTGCAGATTTTTGAGCGTGTTTTGTAATGTAATAATTTAAACAGATTTTTGAGCGTGTTTTGTAATGTAATAATTAAATTTGAACAATAAATTTGTATTTTATTTGCCGCAATGACACACAAAGGGTCACTGAATCCAGCAACAAATAACGAAAATTCAAATGACCACATAGACAAAAAATCGAAGATGAAAGTACTTTGTGGATACCGTCAAGTTTTTGCCGAGTCAATACCAATCACAACTTCACGAGCCGCACCTGGCTTTGCGGTGTGTTTGTGAGATTTATGGTTTGGTTTAGCTTGTAAATAACACCACCTGCACAAGAACCGATCAAACTAGAGAGGAACGATTGTATGTATGTCAATGGCCATTATAAATCATTCACAAAAACCTTAAACGAATCTCTCCACTGAATGACGAATTTTAAACGGCTCACACAGCAAGTTGTTTATAGAAATCAGACAAAGATTTAAATATTTTGTTTCTTTTGCAGTTGATATTCAAATTAAAGGTGTGGCGCATTTTGTACCAGTGTGAATGAGAATGTTCATTAATTTTTACTCTCGGAATATATATTTTATACATTTTTATTTTTTTTCCTATTGTTTTTTGTTGTTTTTTTGTTTATTTATTTATTTATTTGTTTATTTATTATTTTAAAAATTGAAAACAACAAACAAGTTTATTACCCTAAAACCTAAAATATGGTAGTGTTAAGGATGGGACCGTGATATCACTATATTACAGTCATGTTATGGCAAATAATTCTACTCGGTAATGTTTCTGTTGTACGTTATCTATGGTAGGTTTGGAAATTAGAGGATGTTTAACTTCTCATAACACTACACAATCAGATGATGTTAGAAAGAAAGAAAGAAATGCTTTATTTAAATAATTCTACTCGGTAATGTTTCTGTTGTACATTATCTATGGTAGGTTTGGAAATTAGAGGATGTTTAACATCTCATAACACTACACAATCAGATGATGTTAGAAAGAAAGAAAGAAATGCTTTATTTAAATAATTCTACTCAGTAATGTTTCTGTTGTACGTTATCTATGGTAGGTTTGGAAATTAGAGGATGTTTAACATCTCATAACACTACACAATCAGATGATGTTAGAAAGAAAGAAAGAAATGCTTTATTTAAATAATTCTACTCAGTAATGTTTCTGTTGTACGTTATCTATGGTAGGTTTGGAAATTAGAGGATGTTTAACATCTCATAACACTACACAATCAGATGATGTTAGAAAGAAAGAAAGAAATGCTTTATTTAAATAATTCTACTCGGTATTGTTTCTGTTGTACGTTATCTATGGTAGGTTTGGAAATTAGAGGATGTTTAACATCTCATAACACTACACAATCAGATGATGTTAGAAAGAAAGAAAGAAATGCTTTATTTAAATGGAAAAATTGTACTGGGTTTCTTCAGAATGACCAAATGTTTGACATCCAATAGCCGATAGTTAATCAATCAATGTGCTCCAGTGGTGTCGTTAAACCAAAACAAACTTTAACCAATAGCCATTGATTTAAAATTAATATAATTAAACTATAGCGAAAGACGTTTCTAAGGGGTGCACCTCAGGGTCCCATTCCACGAAGCGATCTCAGTGGCGGATCCAGAAAATCCATTGGGGGTGGTGTGTGTAGGGCAATTTTATGTGGCCGAAGGCTACAAACGTTGTCGAAGGCATTCCTCGGATTCTCCAACATAAAAAATTAAAACATAAAATAAAATATAACTGTCGCAAAACTTTGAGCAACCGCTTTGGTTAAGCCAACGATTGGTCATCAACAATTTAAAAAGACAAAAAAGTATTTGAATGTCTTGAATGAATGAATGTTTAACGACACCCCCAGCACACCAGCTATTGCATGTCAAGCTAAGGTTAAATGCGTAAATGCAGTGATGATCAACATCAGTATAAAAATCCAAGAGTTAAAAGTTAAAACACAGTGCAAAAACTACAGGTATCTGAATATCTTGAGACCTGACGATGAATGACAGTGTCTGCCTCAAAAAGATGATGCTGCCTTACACACCAGGACTCCGCGGTCGTTTCCAGGAACTAAATCAACAGTGGATGTCGCTCGGGGTGAAAGTATCACTTCGGGATCATAATCCTTTTTGTTACTTCTTGTGCCATGTATTTACCGATCATGCCCGAGAACGAGTGGTCGAGTCGTCACCTCGTTGTGAAATCGGAGTTATTTCGCCGTCAGGACGAGGCTGCTCTATCCATTAATCTAACAGCAAATGTCAACACAGAACAAGAATTGTTCACAAAGTCAAACATTAATACAGGGGCAGAGCTAACGATTTCTTAGGAGGGGACTATCAATTCGAATTTAATTATAAAGCATTCAGAATGTAATTTATCCAGAGACAAATATATATGTTGACTTCTCTCACATTAACTACTAACAATCAGCAAATAACTCCTGTGGTGGTCAGACAGGCCATATATTATATAGATAAATAGATATACATGTATATGATATAACTGAGATATATGCCAAAGACAGCAACACCTTTTATCTCTGCCTGCTGCACCATACATGTAACATGACATGTAAAAGAGAGAGAGAGAGAGAGAGAGAGAGAGAGAGAGAGAGAGAGTTATCAGATTTATAGTCTAGGTGCCCCAAATCCCCACAATGAAGGTGCCCTCAACATCATAAACTCCTGGCTACACCAATAGTGTTTCGAAACTTAACTGAATATAAAAACCCAAAAATCTAATTAAAATGAAAGAAAATGACATAATATTTATACACTAATAATTTCCATTCTCGACATAGTGCAAATAAACGGTTTAGTAAATATGGCAGAAGGTAAACTAGTTTTAAGGGTGGAGAGCGCTGACAATTATTCTAAGAAATATATTTTTGAATTACCAGTTATTGGCGGGAGAAACAGGGTGGAGTGTGGTGGTAGTGGTGGTGGAGGTGGGTGAGGAGAGTTTGCACACCCACCAGCTTTCTCACTCCGCAACGACGCCCGTTTCCTTCCGCTTTGCCCTAGTCTAGCTAACGGGTCAGAAAAGGTCCCGACAGAAAGTGTAACTATTCGCTGGAGGACGCTATGCCAGTCTTTCAGATGATCTCAATGCCTTTCAGTAGGTGTGAAAATTCAATTAATTCGTACAAGCCCCAAAACCAACGGTGTCCGTTCACCACTTCTCCACTCTGACGTTTATTCACACATTAAACAAGTTCCTATTATACTAGAAATAACTTCATAATAGAAATATGTCTAGTATCAAAGATGGAGCTGTTTGAGTAATACGAGCTCCCTTAACAACCATACATGAAATAAATGCAACATTTTCTCTCATTTTATTTTTCTCGAAACTGCGGCTTTTAAAACTAATGTCCAGTTAATACATCTTTAATTACGTGACCTAGATAAACGTCTCTAGTTAAAGAACACCGAAGAATAGTGTGCACCAGAGTGAAAAATAACACCGATGCCCTATTCTAAATAATAGCCAGATTTAACACCTATGGACAAAGTTAAAGTTTTGTTTTGTTTAACGACACCACTAGAGTATATTGATTTATTAATCATCGTCTATTGGATGTCAAACATTTGGTAATTTTGACATATAGTCTTAGAGGGGAAACCTGCTACATTTTTCCATTAGTGGCTGAAACGGGAAATAGCCCACTGACGGGGATCGACCCCAAACCGATCGCGCATCAAGCGAGCGCTTTACTACCTGTGGTCAAGGTTACAGTCCAATCTGACGGTGCAATGAAGATTAATACACGTGTAGTGATGTCCGAGTATCATGCCTTGAGAGAGCTAGACCGACATGTATTTGGATTATCTGTCTGACTCTCCAACGGGCAGAGTACTCGGGCTATGAACGACATTGGACCTTCTTAAAGAAAGCGGACCGGCAAATTCTTAAGACACAGCAAGTGCTTAATTGAAGGATTGCTAGATATCTAGCGGCTAGTTTTGACGCGGGGTCACTAATGTCGTAAGTAATTAAGTCGGCAAACCATTATCACCTGGACCGGGTATCGTACACGCTCGTATCAATTAGTGGAACACCGGTCTGACGCTTACAGCTGACGTCTCGCTAATATAGCACAGTCCGCTGATCGCTGTGGTCAACAGGTTATGTCATCGGGCTGACAGGCACTGGGTTCGAATCGCGATACAGGATCCCACTCGGACTGGGTTTTAACGGATCAATGGGAAGGTGGAACGACACAAACCTATTTCTTTCACACCAGACAATAACTCTGGTCCTTAAAAAGGTCACATAGTCGAGGTGTATGTCAAGGACAGCCTGCTTGAGTCTTAATTCGATATAAGTATGGAAATTAAGTTCAACATCTACTGAATAGCGGACATCTCACAAATACAGCACAGTTGACTGGATGTGTAAAACCACCCAGATAGAAACAAAAGTTACTATACTCTGTGGAATTGTGTCGAAGCTATTGACATTAAGGCTGGTAGGTATTGGTGTCAAATCTGCGTACCAGCTCCCACCCAAAGTGAGTTTAATGGCTCGGTGGGAAGGTGTAAAACTATATTATCCCGATTTCTCTAACGACTAACAACTACATGTATTAACCAACTTTGCTGGACAGATAAATGAATGAAGGAATCATGGCTTCTAGATTATGGTAGCCACACTCCCATGGCTAGTGATATTCAATGTTGAGCTAGTAAATAACTACTATTGCCATGCCCGACGGCTAGGAAACATTTAGTGTCAAATGTTGCAGTTGTCTATTTTGTAAATATGAATATTCTGCCCCCAACCCACATTTTAAAGCTATATCTCTCTCCTTAGGTGACATATCTGATTTTTACTATTATTTAGTAAAATTGTATTAACTTAATGTAAAATAGGCCTAGTGAATTTTTAATCATGGCTTGTAAAAAAAATTTAAATCACTGGCTAGTGGATTTTATAAAATTCTAGAAGTCCTGAGGAATATTTCACAACACTCCAGCGTAAGGAAATACATCGACTATTCGATGTCAAATTAGATAGAAGGTGCTGGATGAGTGCCAAAGGTGTGCTTAAAACGTAATGTGATAGAATCGTGGGCTTGATGACGCTAAGGTTAGGCTATCCGGGTACCAAGGTGTCTGGTCCACGTACAATAATATTTCGTATGTCGTGCTCAAACTTAGTTTTTAGTTTTAAGAAATATATTTCCTAGGTCTCGCACCCATGAACACACTACAGAATTTAGCTTCAGAGATTATGGTTCTTTGACTTAAGTCTTTTCTATGTAATGTGTGTGAAGTTACCTAGCTAAACGGATTTGGATTTAAGGATTTAGACACCACAGGTGTTAAAGGTGAAAGCAGCGCGTGTTTCCATAACGCTTCTTGCCCATACCCAAACAGAGGGGCAAGGTAATCGCGTTTAAGATATTAACACCCACCAAACGTACCATACAGGTAGGGAGATTAGAACATGCAGGAACACACGACTAGCAAAATCTTTTTCGGACCAATAAGTGTTTTGTAATTTTCATAACAGCGTGATTATCATAATGTATGCTTCAATAATGGATACGTCTGTTTATTATTTATTACTACGTAAAAAAAAGAGTTTGGCGTTTACCTTTAGTTGGTCAACTATCGTGTGACCCTCTCTGTAAGACGCTATATAACCATAAATAAAATGTGTTGAGTGCGTCGTTAAATAAAACATTTCCTTCCTTCCTTTCCTTCTCTGCAACACTGTCGCAAAAACAGTATAAAAATAAAAATAAGATTAAGGAGACTATACTTTGTGATACTTGTGTCTCCGAGATTAAAATCGTGGTTTTTAACATCTGGCATAAATACTGCATTGGAAAATTCATTTAATTTAATTTAAATTATATAATGTTATATAATATATATATTATATAATATATAATATTAATAATCCTAATTATCTATTATCTGGTATTTAATTTTATATGCTAAACATAAACAACAATTGGAATATTAATTTTGTTTTCTGTAAGTTATTTTAAATTAATCAATTTGTGTATTAATCTTTATTAGATTTTTTTTGTCTGTTAAAATGTTCAATGGTTTGTGAAAAGTTAGGCCCATTTTGACAGTCTATTTACCGAATTAGTTTTAAAAAGTAAATATATGATACATGATTTTAATGTAATGTATAATATAGTAATATTTTAAACATGTTGAATATACAGTATATGTGATTGTTAACTATGTGATACTTATTGATAGTTTACGTAATTGTGACACATTTTTTATTGTTATTGTGCAATATAATTTTATATTATAGATATGCTAAGCATATGTCTTTTAATTATATCATACAGAAAGAATATTCAATATATTAGAAAAGCCTAAAGCAAGTCGTTTGTCTGTTGTATAATATTTATGGTTTTTAACAAAACTAAACAATGAAAACAAAACAAAACAAAAACAAAACAACCAACTGCTGAACAACCAGAAGGAAAAATAACAAGGAAAATAAAATAAAAAAAGATAAAAGCATAAAAAAAGAAGAAGAAATAAGTAATAATCAAAATTAAAAATAAATAACTTCAGATCTATTAGATAATAGCAATTACACGTATAATTCGATGAACATTTATGTAATTTAGGATGCCAGTGTTATAGATACTGATATAAATTAAATAGGTAAACAAGGTTTACGTATTAATCATATTATCTGTATACTATTTGTATTGTCAACGAGATGATATTTAAGATTTAAAAAGTGTATTAATTAAAAAAAAAAAAAAAAAAAATGTGGTGAAAAAAAAGAAAACAGAAAAAGAAGATAAACTGCTGTTAAATACAAATGAAATTAATAATAAGTGTATGTAGCACGTAATTTTGCTATTTACGCACCATAGTGCGTCTATTTAGGCGTCGAGCGCTGTGCAGTTACGGTAACACCTTTTAGAGTGAAAATAATACGTTACCTTCACCAATAATAGTGACTAGTAACACTTTTATTTAATTGATAGTTTGAGATATTTTACGAATTGTTCTATATTAATATCTATATCGTTCAAACTTTAAACATAATTATTATCAGTGCATTGTTTGTTCCGTATGACAGTGGAAGGGTCCTGCAGAGGGATTTGGGAGGACGTGTCGTTTTTGTGAGTGGCAATCCACCTATATACAAAGCACATGACTACTTCATGATAAGAATCACGAACTTGTCAAAACATCTCTTGGACTCTGCTTTCTGGAGAAATACGATTTTAGAATGCAATAGCGATTTTATTATTGAAATTCAGTTAATAAATACTCTCGTATTAAAAAATCTTTCTTGTTAAGAAGAACAATAATTCCACCAACTGAAAAAAAACCCACATGACGTGTGCTACGCCGTGTGCTTAATCATAAAACTAATCAGTATTGGCGCTAAAATAACAAATTAGCCAAGCACGTGAGCACGCGATTCCCAAATGAGTGACGTAACCTATAACCCGGTGTGCAGATCTGCCCAATGTTTGACATTTAACGAGCATCACAAACAATGAACATCCCTGGGAGACGTCAATCATTCGCCCATTCCACGTGACCGTTCATTATTCATCGACGATGGCAAACCTCCACGCGCTGTACGTCTGCTCCGCAAGTTCAAATGTCAGACGACTTTATTTGTTATCCTGCACTATCTGCAATGTGGAATATTTTGTTTGCAGCATTTTTAATCACGCGCTAATGATCTATCTATCTATCTATCTATCTATCTACCTACCTACCTACCTACCTACCTATATATCTATCTATCTGTCTGTGTATCTATCTGTATATCTATCTGTATATGTGTATGTATGTATGAATTTTATGTATGTATGTATGTATGTATGTATGTATCTATCTCTCTACCTACCTATCTATCTATCTATCTATCTATCTATCTATCTATCTATCTATCTATCTATCTGTTTATGTATGTATGTATGTATGTATGTAATTGTTTGTATGTATGTTTCTATCTATCATATATATATATATATATATATATATATATATATATATATATATATATATATATATATATAAATTAGTACATTTGCTAAATTTGACCCCACCATTTGGCCCTGGAGAGGCAGCAATCCAGACTGATTGACAGCGTGCTTGAACCTTACCTGGATATGGGCAGGTCATATACGGTATTGAGCACAACAACACTTATATATGAAGCAGGTTTTACTTCACACACTACTAGTAAATTATGAAATAAAATGACATATCTTGTCATTCTGAACAGTTTTTCTATTTTCCACTACTTATTATGAACGTGTTTTTCTCATCTCATTTTCACATCATTATTATTGCTTTACACACTATTTGATTATGTTGCTAATATGGTGTTATCTATTTTAATAGGTAGACTGCACTGTTTTTATTTTAACTGTTTTATCACAAATACATTGTAAATTATTTAAATTTTTAAAATGCTACTGGAATTCCGTTTAGTGAATGATCATGATCCATAGGAAAAAAACAACCCTGTTTATTAGCTAGAACCAAACAGTAACACAATTATATAAGTATATACACACACACACAAACACACATACACATCCCAAAATTCAACTGATATGAACAACACATCCCCAACAAAAAACATTTAATGTGATTTAACAAACTACAACATATTCAGAATATCCCTCTACACATCACCACCACCCCATCCCACCCCCCAATAAACCTTTTCCAAGATAATGCCAAAGAATGATAGCAGTAAGCTGACTGGTACTGTTACATCTGTGGTATAATTATAATAAACTATCAACAGCAAGGTCTTGAAAAAAAGCAAGTATCTGAATGGTAAAACCAGGTGATATATTCTGAGCACGTGTCTCGACTTTGTCTTCAATCATTCCACCGCGATAGCATCAGGCAAAGACCTCCGCGATTTATTCTTACAGAAATGTTGAACTGTTAAACATGCCAGGGCTGGGGAATTTCACACGCATGGCTAACAAAATGTTTAAAAAAGTAAGGGAAGTAGAAGAAAGAGGAAGACAGAAAGAAGACGAAGAAACAGAAAAAAGAGGGAGAAAAATGAAGTAGAAAAAAGAAGAAATGAACAAAAGAAGAACAAAAAGTAGAACAAACACCCACGTTTTTTAATATTAGAATAACTAATAAATAAAATAAAATAAAATAAAATAAAATAAATAAATAAATAAAATATAATTAATAAATCAATCAATCGCGGTGATGATTATCACCACAATATCTTGTTCCTGATATAATTTCTGATTGAAGTAAGGCTATCCTAAATTAACTAGTTGTTTGTCAGATTTAATTAGAGATTCTCCAAATCCATGTATGATTATTCCAGTCTTAACCAAGGATGTTCCAGACTTAACCAGGGATATTCCAGACTTAATTAGGGATGTTCTAGCTTTAGTTGAGGCAAAGCCAGAAACTATCTGATAGATTAACAAACATGTTTAATTAAGTTAATTTTGTGGATGGTTGGTTCTGTAAACAAACGATAACGACAAAACACCCACACAAAATATATTTCTCACTTGTTGCAATAATTCGTGGCATAGTTTAAAATAGCAGTTATAAAATACAACAAAGCAAATAAACAACGAATACATTATTCTAATTACGAATCTACTGCCTTTTATTATTCTAAGCATTAATATGTAGTGATATCCGACTAAATATTATTGATGATTGCAGGACGGTGGATAAGTGCATATTTGTCATTGTATATTTCATTATTCTACAAGGCAGTGTTTTAAAGAACTATTAAAGCATATATATTTTGAATAATTATATTATAAACAAATTTTTAATTAACATTTAGTTTTAAAATTTTGCATCGTTCATAGACATCTTTAGTAATCTCAGCAACAAAAAATATAATTATATGCAACAGTTATTATTGTGATTGATGTTGATATTATAATTTATATAATTTAAAATCAGTGTGTTATAGAGTGCCTAATCATTTCTTATTACCACTTCTTTTCATTTCTCAAATACAGCTAATTAAAAAATATAGTTCTATTGTTGATCTTCGTATCTATTCAAGTTCTGATTATATTTCGATTTCATTCAAATATTTTAGTTTTATTGGTTTTATAATTTTGTGCAAAATGAAAATTAAGAACTGAATAATAATGCAGGTAGAACTATTTCTGGATAGAACCTTAGAGTGTTTATAGCATGACATGTACACTAATATTTGTGTGTTATAAATAAATTAATTAAAAGCATTTGTACAGTTTGCGTGATTAACGATTAAAAGCAATTTTACAATTATTATTTTGCGTGATTTAATACCACATTTATAAAAAATAATTATTTTACGAATTAAATTACGATTCTGAACTGAAAGGTATGTCTCATAAAATATCATCGTAAATTGTGCTATGTGTATGTTCATAAATAATGTTTTAAACAAGTAATGCAAACCTCTGTACCTCGTACTCTGTACCTCAATACTAATGTCCCAACAACTTCGACAATAACTACGAGTGTCCTGTTAAAAAGTGCATATTTACCACAGGTTTTTTTAGGTAACAAATACACTATTAGAAACAACTAAACACACACACAACACACACACACACACACACACACACACACACACACACACAGATACATATAAACCACCTTTACAATTGTAAGCAAGAAATACGCCATTTTAGTGGTTATTGCTGAACACCCAAAACGTCATCAAAGTTGAAATGAAGAGATAATATTTAGCAAACGTATACTTACAAAAATTAAATAAGACTTTTCAAAAAATTATTTAAACAAATACATTACACCAAAAGCCACCAGAGACGAAATACAATTATCAAAACAACTGCTGTCAAAAACAATTCGACAATATTAAATCACTCACCAACACACTCGTTCGCATCTCTCGAGGTGGCCCTGGCCCAAGGCCGATCGTAATGGAATGGTTTGCACTTTTCACAATCGTACCCCGCTGTGTTGTGCTTACAGTCGCACATCAGTCTTCCGTCCCTGTTTGGAATGCATCTAGAGGCGTGCCCGTTGCACTTGCAACGTCCGCCGACGGCGAAGTCGGACAGAGCGTAGTAATAGCTCTCCCTGGCCCCCGCCTCATCCTTCTCCTCATCCCCGTACGTGTTGAGCTTGTTGAACACTATCATGATATCCGTGGCCGTCACCCAGTCCTGCAGCACGGGGCTGTTGTCGAAGTCGTAGGCAGACGGACGGCCTTCCAGAGTGCTGAAGGCCACCCTGGCCCCACTGAGGGGGTCTATGTTGCTGTAGGCCTCCGTACACAGCGCCTCCTGCTCATTGGCCTTGGTGACAACGGCCACGGCGTTCTTGGAATACATCTTCTTACACTCACTCGAGTAGTACTGGAAGGGTATCCACGTTTTGCCGTAGTCGACGCTCTTGTAGATGGCCATAGAGTCCGGACGGGCCGAGCAAAACTGCAAACTGATGTACGTTAATTCGTATTTTTTGTTTAACGCTAATTTCAGCGTCACATTCTTCGGGTATTGTACGAATGGTTCGGACATCCAACAGGTGACGTTGTTGGGGTTGTTGAGGTCCGTGAGGTAGCCGGTGTGATGTCGTCGTTTCGGGTGATTGGCATCGCAAATAAAACAATTCCTGATCACTTTTCCCTCTTTGTCCGAATTCGACGTGCAGTACCGACTCGGCGGTGATCCGCACGTGCTGGACGCCACAACTTCCTTCCCGAAGGCAGCGTTCACAAAATCCGGTATGCACCTCCGTGCCTTTCCGTCGTAGCAGGGGTCGGGTGGGGCCTGCTGACCCGCGAACATTTTGATGTAGTTGGACGCACACACATACTCCAGGAATATCGTGGCTAGGAGCAGTAGGTGAAGCTGAAGCAGCAAGGCGCTGCGTGAAGTCCGACCGCAGATCCACATGGTGGAGGGTAGAGTTCCTATCGCTTTACACACGGTGAATACTTACATACCCAGCTCTCACATCAAGGTGATAGGGTGGCAGCAGATCTCGCGGCGAATCCCTTTCGCAAGGTATATCATCGGAACAATTTCATTTATAATCCACTGAATAACCAGAGTAAATCCCTCTTTTAGAGGATTACCGGCAGTTTACAGAAAGGGCTCACGTTTCATAGGAGGCCACGTTTTTTCTTCTCATCTCTCATTCTCAGTGGTAACCATGCAGACCCAAACACATTTCCTCTATGTTGTTGTTGTTGTTGTCCATTGACAGAAAGGTTAGCTTCTACAACACGAATTGAACGTTCCACACACTAATAGAATAAACGTTTTAATAAAAGTATCCAGAAACGTAAGTTTCATATATCCGAAAGATAAAAAAGGTAAACCTCGATGAAAACAATTATGTTGAAATGTAATCAGATGGCTAAAGTTAGGACTGTTTGATGGTTTCACTGTCAACGAGCCGAGTATTGAACTTTTGTTCTTTTGATGCCAAACATGTCACAGTGAATTAAGTATTTGCCCCACTCCGTCCACAGTAATGCACTACTGAAGTCGGCTGCTCCTGTAGCGAGGTAGATCACACCGTTTGGATTGTGTTACCTCTTCTCATAAGTAGCCAAATGTCTGAAACGATTCTAGTAAAAAATTTTAGCGGCTCACTCCGTAGCAGACGTCAACTTGATTGGCAGGCTGGTTTCGTCACGTCACCCGTTGACAACGCCTCGGCACTCCTGGCTTCACCATTGCCGTCTGTGCCTCACACTCGGCGAACGGATACACGAAGCTCCGCCCACACCTGTCATTCATATCTAATTAACACTCAAGAGTCCGCGACCATTGATGGGGGTTTATTTTGCGGGTTTTGGAGCTAGCAACTGAATCGCTCTCTCGTCTGAGTATAACGTGCCCGTTCTCATTCAAGACACCGAGTTGCAATATTTAACGTTGTTCACTTCTTTCTCTCTCTCTGTCTGTCTGTCTCTCTTGGTATCTCTGTCCTTCTCTCTCTGTTTCTCTGTATTCCCTCCCCTCTTTTTCTCTCTGACTGTTTTTCTTTTCTCCTTTTCTCTCGCTGTCTGTATGTTCGTCTGTATGTATTCTCTCTCTCTCTCTCTCTCTCTCTCTCTCTCTCTCTCTCTCTCTCTCTCTCTCTCTCTCTCTCTCTCTCTCTCTCTCTCTCTCTCTCTCTCTCTCTGTCTGTCTGTTAGTTTCTACAAAACGGCTTAAGATCCTTGAGCTATCATATAACAAACATAGCACACGGTAGAGCAGAGATTATTTGATACCCCGACCCCAACTACACCGCTTTGTCCACGTGTGGCGTGAAATAAACAATGTTATTATATGATACCCACACTAACAAAGTACGTCCCGAACGCACCGGTTAGTGTTCGTGTTTACATTGTTTGAACCGGTCCCGTAATGGTGCACCTTTTGGCGCAATATGTGAAATATTTAACGTGATATTAACTCTTTAAATACGATCATTTGCCCCCATGTGTTCGCCGGAGGCTATCAGAGGGTGTGTGAGCGCGCATTCGTAATGACCAGTTTCCAAATGATTTCTTCTCAGGCGGAACATGTGTTTAAGTGAAAATGAAACAAAGACATGCGATAATTGTACAGAAGGAACTAGTTTTAGTTATTAAAATTTTATAAGAGTTTATTTTAAGTCTTGACCATCCTATTCAGTCATCATAACAATCTCATTCTGTTTCTGTCTGTCTCTTTCTGTTTCTCACGTCTCTTCTCTTTTTTCCTCTCCCCTTTCTTTGTCTTAACGAAGCAAAATAATTTTCAAAACTCAACAGGAATAATATTTAATGAAATATTTCTTTCGTTTTTCTTTTTCATTAATTTTTGTTCTATTTTAACAAATATTTCATTTACTTCAACTACTGCGAGAAAACCCCCAAAACAAAAACAAAAACAACATAAACCAAACATACAAAGTAACAATTATTTTTGCCAATAATCAATGCTGTTAGTTTTTTTGCAGTTATACAATAATTATGCGACACGTTTCAAAAGGGCAATAAAATGTATAAAAGTGAAAACTATAATATTATATACTATATTATAATCTGAAAACACTTGTCTGTCTGTGTACCAAGTACACTTTTGCCTCTTAGTCCACATACATGATTTAACAGTCATGAAGAGAGAGAGAGAGAGAGAGAGAGAGAGAGAGAGAGAGAGAGAGAGAGAGAGAGAGAGAGAGAGAGAGAGAGAGAGAGAGAGAGGGGAGGGGGGGGGGGAGAGAGGGGTGGGTGGGAGAGAGAGAGAGAGATTCATTACGTAGTTTTTGTAATTATTATTCATTATTATAACATTACTTCCTCCCATGACTGCAACATAAATGGGTTGGCGAGAGGGAGAGAAACAAATTATTGTGCCCATGTTCATTGATGGTTCATGCACTTCAATCCCGGGCACAACCTTTTAAGCCAAACAGACTGCTCAGCAAAAAACTTTGAGTAATGTAGACGGGGTACCAAAATAATATGCATTGGATGATTAGTATAAATAATATTTATTTATACTTTTTTATATCATATTTCATATATGTGGATTAATATTATATATAGGTTTGGATTGAAGAAAAGATAGATACAAAATGATTTCGAAAAAAAAAATGAGATGCATAAATGTTCTACTTCGATATCGATATAACATAAATTCGACTAATCTGCTGCATTGTGTTTATTTTCACAAGGAGGGATTTGACCAAATTCAAAGAGAACATATTCATTTAGAAATATGTACATTCGTATATCTGGTTGTTCGGCTCAATTCTAGTCCCCTATGTTTACCTGGGAACACCTGCACGACTCAATAAATGTCCATTTCTCAATCAATTCTCAGCTCTGTGAAGTATATACGTAGATATTTGTTTACAGTAATCTTCACAGGCGATAACAGAACAGATATGGGGCTACCAACAAGCCGCGTGTAGTGGCTGAAGCAAGTGTTATCCAGCCATAATTTGCCCTGTCAACAGTACCCCTTTATAGGACGGCAAGAAATACCTCACCTTTCGCTGTTTATTTGTTCACGGAATCCCACCACAAAAACGTGTTACCTGGTCCGTTTAGACTAACATTGCCAGTTAGACCGTCTACCTCGGTCGAAATAAATTATCTAGGTAAGAAAATTCGGTTTGAAGCTATCGCGGTCTCTTGAATTATTTTTTTTCGTGGTCCTTTTGAAGTTTTCCTGGTTTCTTAAAAGTGCTATGTCAAAGTTGCAATATTGCCGGTTCCCGCTAAAATATTGATTAATTTGTGCTTTGAAACATAAAGTTTATACCTTCAGCTATAAGTCTATACAAAATTACAACCAAATAATTCCATTTACTGGTTGGAAACAAAAGTATTTTGGCGGGGAATCTTGTGAGTGTGTCACACGCTTTAACTAGTGACATTATTGGTTTATGCGTACATAGTCAACACAATAATGTTTTTCCACAGTTTTTTGCGGGCAACTAACAAAGAAACTGCGATGGTGACCATGTTTATAATTAGCCAAAATTTATTCAGGAAACCCCTCTTGTCGTCCAGTACAAGACTTTTAAACATTATTATTGTAGAGTTAATTTTGGAAAGATTTTGCGTGGGATCGATTAAAACTCTGCAGCTGTTGAAGCTTTCATACTTTTTATTTTTTTAAAAAACGTTTTCGTGGTTTCTTTATTTTTCTGTGTCTTTTAACCGTTGCATTCTTTCTTGACGTTTTAGATTTTAAAGTTTCGTTGTGCCTTGAAGTTTCGTGTCTCATAAAGGTTTGGTGGTACCTTAAAGGGACATTCCTGAGTTTTCTGCAAGTTTTAAGATGTTATCGACTAACAGAGACATTGCTACGACTGAAATTACATATCAAATATATTTTTCTGCATAAAATATTAGTGGCTGTATATTAAATGTGTTTCTAATCGTTCTAATATTTGTAAAAGGTTAAATTTCATTTTATTTCCTAAAAAAGATTTTTTCGTACGTACGAAATTATTTGAAGACAAAATCCAGTTTGGGCTTCTTACAAATATTAAGACGACCAGAACACATTGAATATACAGATACTGATATTCTAAACAAGAAAATATATTTAATATGTAAATTTAATCGTAGAAATATTTTATTTGTAGGAAACATCTTACAATGGAGCAAACTCGGGAATGTCCCTTTAAAGTGTTCTTGGTATGTTCAAATGTCCATAATTTCCTTTAAAACGTTTCTTGATTTCTTAAATTTTACTCGGTCTTTTTGATGCTTTCGTAGTCTTGAAATTTTCCTGTTTTATTTTTTAAATTAAAAAGTCTCCTCTTCAAATGCTCATGGTTTCTCGATTTTAAAAAAAAAAAGTTAAAATTTTTGTAATTTCTTGAAGTTTTTAATACAAAAGAAGAAGAAGAAGAAGAAGAAGAAGAAGAAAAAAAGAAGAAGAAGAAAAAAAAAAAAAAATATGAGTAAAACAAGTTTTCGTGGTCACTTCAAATTCATGTGGTTTCTTGAAGTTTTCATGGTCTCTTGTGTATGAGGCATATGTAGTTTACCAAAATATTTAAATAAGAAAACGCATTTAAATATAGGAATGTACTAAATAATATTGACTTAACAAACCTCCAAATTAGTGTTTAAAAATGAACGAAAGGATTAACGACGAATACACAGAAAAAAGAACGAATAAATGAGTATGACTAATTGAAAAGTACGAATATGATTACTTCAGTTAATAAGTGTGGATAACTAAAACAAGACAAACGAGTGGACGGATGGATGGGTGGAAAGCGGGATGGATGAATGAATGAATGAATGAATGAATGAATGAATGGAGTAATGAACGAATGGTGAACGCACATCTATTTTTAAATTTTATTTAAGAAAATATTCAGACATCAGTTTCCAGAATAGGCTTGGAACAATATTTTTTTGAAGTGAACTTCCAAAATGTTGAACGGTTAATACCTGCCATTCTGCCACTGGGCAAGTGAAGACCACATTATGGGCTTTCTCTAAATATCAGAGCCACAAATCACTAGTCTATTGCCAAATTATCCTCTTGAACCCCCTGGCACCCCGCACACCGCAGGTTTGTTCATCTTCGCGGTAATTGCTGTTCCCCTTCTACAGAATAAATCCTTCGTGATTTTCCGGACAAAAACGGCTCCGGGCGAAATAACAAACTTAACAACGATAACGGCAATTTTCTGCGAAATTAACGCCAAATATTTCGAAAATCTTGTCAAATTAACGAAGCGCTAATGGAGACTGTCACACAGAATCAATGAGCAAAGCTTAGCCTCGTGTGATCGTCGATTGATTGTTTTCCGTCTGTGACGGTGTTCCAACCCGCAGACATATCCTCGAGACACACTTGTTATTTATTAGATGGTTCGACAGTTAACACCGCCTCGGAGGATTATCCGCCATCAATTTGTTGTGTCCTGTCTGTGAAAAAAAAGTGCACACGAAAGGTCCCTTGCTGCTAACACAAAAACAAAAATGTAGCGACTTTCCTTTAAAGACTTCTTGTCAGGATTATCAAATGTTTTCACAGCCAATAGCCGATGATTAATTGATCAATAATTTCTGGGGCGTAGCCAGAGAGGAAAAAACGCCGAGGAAATACCCAGACCTGTAAAATAAATATCAGTGTCATGGGAAAAATAAAATAAATCTGGAGGAGGGGGTGGGGGTGGGGGTGGGGTTGGGGGTGTGGGTGCTAATGTTTGTTTGTTGTTGTTATTATTTTTTTACATCTATAAAATAAAATTATTTGGAAGCTGAATCAAAGTTGTGAAACACAGACACATTATCAAAGATTTATCAAAGAAACCATAAAAATATAAATAATAATGATAGTATTGACCATCTCCTTCATTTTTCAAACAGTTATTTCTGGATCATTCAGTATGTAAAGTTCAAACACGCTTACTGTGGACACAGCCTATGATTTAATAACTGGAATTGTTCCCACAGTAAGAAAAGAAAGGTAGGCAAAATATTGACAGCCAGAAAGTTACAATACATTTAAGTTTAGTAATAAACGTAGTTAAGCCAAATATAAATTAAATGCATAAGATTAAAATTGTTTAAAATTTGGACATAAATTTAGACGATCGTTCCTCTGTTTTCTTACTGAAGGTGTTTTTGTTTTAGTGCATAAAGAACACAACGTTCTGATGAGAGTTATTACAAGCAGGTGTTACAAAAAAAAAAAAAAGGTCTAAGAAAGAAGGTAATTTGCCCATCAAACCAATTCAACAAACAGGCTTTAAACCCACGTTCTTTATCGCGTTTTTTTATAACTACCACATAACGTTTATTGCATCACACGTTTATTTTGGTTAAATCCTTCAGAAATATTCCATTCGTAGCGAGGTTCACTTTAATTTCAGGCTCAATAATTTGACCACACATAACGTGTAAACAGGATAATGTGGAATGAATGGCTTCCTTTCAGACTCTTCCATTTGGAGTGTTGAATCCGACATAACAGGGGGCAATTCATCGTACATCGTCTTTGAAACCCCTTAAAGAGAGTAAACTCCCACTTTTGTCACGGTAGCCGGATTTTGGAAACACCAGCCGCAAAATTGCCGCCAGACAATAGAATGTGCATTAAGGGCAGTGTAATTAAATTAAATATTCTCTCGTTTCATTTCAATTTCGACCACCTGCGTCTTCCATTTCAAGGGTCTTCAACAGAACAACGTGCAAGGGAGGGTCCAGTGGGTAACACAGAGCATCGTGTTCTTGTAAAGTGACTGCTGTTTAGTAATGCATTGTTCTAGTTGTACCCTGTGTTAATTTGCAGAACCAAAATATTGTGGTGTTTTTAAGCATGCATCTTTTGAAACGTGTTAGTGCTAAAATGTTAAACAGCATTTTTAATACTGGAATCCGAGAAACTGAGACAGAAATAGAGAAGGGCGGGGGGAATCAAAGAGACCGACAGATAGAGTAAACAGAGGCAGACACCTTACGGAGAGAGAGAGAGAGAGAGAGAGAGAGAGAGAGAGAGAGAGAGAGAGAGAGAGAGAGAGAGAGAGAGGGGGGGGGGGCGTAAGAGAGAGTGCGAGCGAGAGCTAACGGGAGACAAAAATAGAAACCAAAATAGAGAAACACATAGAAGACAGACACACAGACGGTGAAAGATGGAAAAACAGATTCATACTCTTGTTTTAATTAAACAACTATTTGGTACCGGTCAGTGCACGCCTGTCTTGGCCACACCATCTGATTTCTACCGGGGGATCTACCCGAGATAGTATTCTCGTATTTATGCCTCACTTGCGTATTCTCTATTCAAACAAATGTAGTCAGAGCCGTAAATCGTCTAAACTAACTTTGAGTAACACGTAACACATTGTCTTCACAAAGCACACCAAATGTGCATTTCTGAGCTAAAGCCCCTGCGTGTGCTGTAACCTCACCGTGGTGCAGGGGTGTAACATTCTCTTTGAGAATGGCCAATACAGCACAAAATTGAAATTTTGAGTAAAAGTCAGTATCTATATGTGATGTTTGTATTTTTGCACAGTTCTTTACACTGTTTTCTATTTAAATCTTGAATTCTTATATTGATGTTGATCATCACCTTATTTATTTGCATTACCATAGTTTGACACCCAGTGGCCGATGTATTTTTTGTGCTGGGGTGTCGTTAAGCGTTCATTCATTTATTCATTTGTTTGTTTGCATTACCATAGTGTGACACCCAATAGCCGATGTATTTTTCGTGCTGGGGTGTCGTTTAACATTAATTAATTCATTCATTCATTCTGGCCTAAAAGTGCACTTCGTATTTTGGTTTATGAAATGATGCCATTGCCTCGCTCTCCACACAGGTTATGCTTAAGGTGTCGGAAACAGGGACTCCAACAGGGATCCATAAGTTGAAAGGCGAATATTATGGATATGCGCTGGACCCATAAGTTGAAAGACGAATTACGGACTCTCCGCCCATTTGCTGGCATCTTCCGATACCTGTGTTACGGCCGTGATCTTTTGGTAATACCCCTGCGTGTGCTGTAACCTCACCGCGGTGCAGGGGTGTAACATTCTCTTTGATAATGGCCAATATAGCACAAAATTGAAGTTTTGAGTAAAATTCAGTGTCCGTAAAATTCTGTGATATTTGTGTTTTTGCACAGTTCTTTACACTGTTTTTGTTTAAGTCTTGAATTTTTATATTGATGTTGATCATCACTTTATTTATTTGCATTACCATAGTTTGACACCCAATAGCCGATGTATTGTTCGTGCTGGGGTGTCGTTCAACATTCATTCATTCATTTTGGTAATACTCCTTAAACCAAAAGTGAAAAAAGACTGGCGTGACGTATTAGTGAACGAAGGTGAAATTCGTAATCCACCCGGATGAATGGCATTACCAGACACACAATGGACGCCGGATTACGCCGATCCCTCGTCGCGTACTTGTGAACAGCGGACCATACTTGTCATAGTTTTACTTTTTGTCGAACGAAACTAAAGTACCATTCTAATTGCAGTACAGATGCAATAACAGGTGTCAGCGGGTGAGAAACATTAGCACAGCTAATAGCATTACAAAGAAACTGTCATACGTGTTAGACTAAATGTGCCAAACAAAGAAAATATTTACACAGCGTCAGGCATTTAGCGTTTTATGTTAACGCGACTATCTGGGGTATAAAATATTAATTAACCATTTATTGATGAGACCACCCAGATTACGTTTCGTACATAGTCGTGGCCGTCTGGGTAATAGTAATCTAAATGGCCATAAGTTTGCACCATACGTAAACAATCGTTCGAGTTGTGCATATGGGCATCTTGTTGAAGATGCTGAATATGTTTTGCATTCTTGTCCTAAATTTGATCTCAACTGCAGCACTTTATTATTTGGTGATCCTAACATTAGGAAATAAACCTGTTTATTGAAATTTGTGCTAGTACCCGTTTTACAAAGCGACTTTAGCACTAATATCAACTTTATTATAAATATTTGCTGGGGTGTTGTTAAACATTCATTCATTCATTCATTCATTTATTGTAAATAGTAAAGTTTTGAGATGACTTAACCATTCATTGTTTTCACTTTCGCCTACTTCTTTAGTCTCTCCCCCTCTCTCCCCCTCTCTCCCCTACCTCTCCTCTCTCTCTCTCTCTCTCTCTCTCTCTCTCTCTCTCTCTCTCTCTCTCTCTCTCTCTCTCTCTCTCTCTCTCTCTCTCTCTCTCTCTCTCTCTAACTTGTGTTACAAAGTCTTACATATATGGTGACCGAACATGTATGTCATATAAAGAGAGTATATCTAATCACAGATAATGATAACACACGAGTGTATTGAGGTGAGACCAAACTGCAAATTTAATGATTGGTGATACATCAATGGGTTCCATGGAATTATATGTTCCATTTGTAAAGTTTCCAATTGTATACATAAAAACTACTAGACGTGTTGGATAATAAACAAAACTTTACCTGCTACGTGGTTTCAATTAAGCAATCTGAACGACAAAACCCGTTATCCATGATCAAAACCGTATTTCTGCACAATTCGCAGTCGAATGAGTATTTGGCAAAGCAGTGGTCGATTCCAGGAATATCTGTCTAGTGGCTCGTTTATAGGAGGACAGCCACTCCCAAGGAGACTCCTTTACTAGGCAGTATAGCTTGAACCGCCGTAAAGAGGACTGCCACGTTAAAGCAAATATTATTTTTAAACATTCCGCACTGACATGAAGACTGAAATTTAAATCAATGCTCTACTAAAACGTATAACAAAGGAACATGTCTTAAAATGGAACATGTAAAATGACATGCATATGTTAAAAATAGAAATATGGGAACCAAAAAAAAAAAAGAAGAAAAAAGAGAGTAAAAATGGCATATTACCTTTCTTATTGGCTCATTCTTTAACCCGTTACCAATATATATGGTTATACGTTTACTTTTACACTCATATTCTACATTACTAACGATTTTGTATTCACAGCTTGCAAGAAATTAAAAAATATATATTTTATAGAATCTGTATGAAAATATACATGTATATTGTGTTAAAAATACTTCACGTATTATGGGCACAAAAGGCAATGTAAAAATGCTCATTCTTTAATCCGTTACAAATCTATACGGTTATATGTTTTCTGTTACTCTCATATTCTACAGCACAGACGATTTTGTATTCCATAGCTTGTAAGAATTAAAAAAAAAAATATTATACAGATTCTATGTCAAAATGTACTTTGCACGTTCGTTTTAAAAAAAAGAAAGCCATCACTCATAATAATTGTGAGCAGTTTGGTACTTATTAATATCACAATTAACCATATCTGTATACTCGTTTCTGCAATAAACCCAAAGGAAACATGCAAGTACTTAGATTTTTCTCTCCTTTTGCGAATTGTTTTTTACATCGACTTAGCACTACAAAACCTATCACCTAAAGCCGAACAAGCCGAATGTCATGCAATTATATTCTGATGGTGCTTTTCCTATTTGATCTCCATGTACGAACGCAACCTATTTGGGTGCGTGGCATCCAGAACTGACACCAGTGTACGCTTTCAAAGGAGCGAAATCGGGGACTTTGTCCTTTCCCGTGTTTAGAAGCGATCTTTTCACCCTTCACGCCAAACACCCCGCTTTTCAATTTATGGGCAACAGTTCCATACGGCTCTGTAATTTTGTATCCATTCTGCAGCAAGGCTCGCTAAACAAAGACGGGATTAGCAGTTTTAAATAGAGAGCAAACACACGGACATGGGCTTGCATTTATTAGCCAGGAAGTTTCATTATAATGCAATACGGTCTGAGTCTTCACATCCATAGAAAGTCGTAGAAAACATATCAGACGCAGATAAGACAGATTTCATGGATCCTGATTTTATTTAGTATAACCAAAGGAGTCAGGTTGTTAAGGTCCCGGATGACATTTTACACCACGATTCTTTAGACAATTTACCACAAAGTGTTTCCTATGTATTATGTGTGATGTCGCATCTAACCCGTGACGCCTATGTTGAATAGACGCAAATTCTTGTTTTTAGAAAGGTGTTTCATGTTTTCGCATCTTACTTAAGTAGTAAACTGTGAAAGATTTTACATATTTTGTTATTTCTCTAAGTAAGCAAATTATGAAATGGATATCAATTATGTTCTTTGTTACTAATACAAACGTCAAACTAAATAAAAGCTATACACATTCCTTTTGGAATTCGATTTCGTTACTTGATTTTGCACTTTAATGTTAAAAAACGAAATATACTTGCTTGGGTGAACAAAAATAAATAAATGTTAAATATGTACTGAACCAAATGTGGAAAAACAAAACAAACATCATTAACCTTGTTAGAAGTGTGTACGGCAAAAAATGGTATTGCATTCGAACAAAAAACATATTGTCTCACGTGGTTCGTTTTCTCTCTCCAAAAAACCCAACAACAACAAAACGTTTGCTTGTAAACTGAGACAACGGTTATCGCTCTCAAAACATAGAACTATGAACATGAGATATTGTGCGAGTAAAACAAGAACACTGTTGAAAAGAACAACTGATAATACTCGCGATTGTAACTGTAAACGAATTACATGTATTTCACCGGATGCTATCTCTGTTCTATGTAACGAATTGTTTGATTGGATCCAACAAGTTGGCTTAATAACTGTGGTGTAGATGTGGTGTAGATATTATATAATTTCTTTTACAATCATGCATATATATGTACATACGAATATAATTAATGTACAAGCTACTAGTATTATAATTAGCAAAATGGGTTAGTGACATAATACTAGTAGCTTGTACATAACGTGAGATGTTAATGCATTATGTATATCTGATTGTCTGTCACTAACCCATTTTGCTAATAATATACATAATGCATTAACATCTCACGTTATATACAAGCTACTAGTATTATAATTAGCAAAATGGGTTAGTGACAGACAATCAGATATACATAATGCATTAACATCTCACGTTATGTACAAGCTACTAGTATTATAATTAGCAAAATGGGTTAGTGACAGACAATCAGATATACATAATGCATTAACATCTCACGTTATGTACAAGCTACTAGTATTATAATTAGCAAAATGGGTTAGTGACAGACAATCAGATATACATAATGCATTAACATCTCACGTTATGTACAAGCTACTAGTATTATAATTAGCAAAATGGGTTAGTGACAGACAATCAGATATACATAATGCATTAACATCTCACGTTATGTACATCACATAAACGTATGAAATCAACAAACATAAAAAATACACAAACCACCACTTTATGACTGACACGTAGTTATAATACAAGTTTGGATAAGAAAAATAACACTGTTCTCTGTATTAAAGTCTCGTCGGTGTTCTAAATTGACCCCCCTACCCCCCCCCCCCCCCCCCTCCACACACACAAAAACCAACACCCGCCAACAAAACAACCCCTTTTGTCTATTAAAAACGCACGTTTTGATTTAACCATTTAAACATAAATGTTTAGTGATATGGGTGATAGCTGGTGGTATGGGTGATAATTGGTGGTATGGGTGATAATTGGTGGTATGAGTGATAATTGGTGGTATGAGTGATAATTGGTTATATGGATGATAGTTGGTAGTATGGGTGATAGCTGGTGGTACGGGTGATAGTTGGTAGTATGGGTGATAGTTGGTGGCATGGGTGATAGTTGGTGGTACGGGTGATAGCTGGTGATAATTGGTGCTATCGTAATGATCGTTGGTGCTATTGGTGATATTTGTTGGTACGAGTGATAGCTGGTAATATGGGAAATGGTCGTTGGTGGTTTAGCTGATAGCTGGTGGTATGGGTGATAATTGGTGGTATGGGTGATAGTGGTATGGGTGACAGTTCGTTGTATGGGTAATGGTCGTTAGTGGTATGGGTGATAGCTGATGTTATGGGTGACAGTTCGTGGTATGGGTAATGGCCGATGGTGGTATGGGTGATAGCTGGTGTTATGGGTAATAGCTGGTATTATGGGTGATAGTTCGTGGTATGGGTAATGTTCGTTGGTGGTATGGACGATAGCTGGTGGTACACGAGTCCACCTGCATGAACAAAGGTCGTGAGAGTGTTCCCCTCTTCGTTACTACATTTCGTCAAATTCCGTCGCCATTGATCGCCTTAAAGACCCCCGCATGCACGTTCCTGTCATTAACGACCATCAATCTGAAGGAAGACTTAAAATTACAGACGACAGATACGTTAACCTCCAGCCTATGGACCTCTCCCTCGCTCAAGGCCAGTGAACGCCAATGGGACATTTCTCTTTATCCGTGTTAGATCGCGTTTCCGCAAAACATTTCACAAAGGTTTCCTAACAAGCGCATTGTTGGGCGCACAGAGAGGGCTGTGATCTCGTGATACCGATATGTGCGCTGGTGGTGCAGAGGTTTCACCAATACCCGTGTACCTGTCCGGCATGATTAGACCCACCCGGCACACACTTTAGTAAATTACCGTCATATCAAAGCTGATAGAGTCTATTTTAGCAGTTCTTCTTTGATATCAGTACATCTACCACAATAAAAAAAAGCCCCAACAAGACTACGTTTATTCGCTATTAACATGCGAATATAATAGTGTGTGTGTGTGTGTGTGTGTGTGTGTGTGTGTGTGTGTGTGTGTGTGTGTGTGGCATTAATGGCGAGCATTGTTGGTAAATATTTAAATTATTTAAACCAAAAGGAAACAAAAGCAAATAATGAATTAATGAATGTTTGTTTAACGACCACTCAGCACAGTGATAAATAATCTAAATGAGTTGATGGAATGAATGAATGAATGAAAAATACATCGGCTATTGGGTGTCAAACTATGGTAATGCAAACAGATAAAGTGATCATCAACATCAATATAAAAATTCAAGATTTAAATAAAAACACAGTGTAAAGAACCGTGCAAAAATACAAATATCACAGATACTAGTAGATACTGACTTTGTATCTCGAAGAAAACAAGGGATTTGTGCTGTATTGGCCATTCTCAAAGAGAATGTTACACACCTGCACCACGGTGAGGTTACAGCACGCGCAGGGGTGAGTTGATGGTTAACATCAATATAAAAAATATACTGTTAAAGGGGCATTCCTGAGTTTGCTGCATTGTAAGATGTTTCCGACTAATGAAATATTTCTACGATTAAACTTGCATATTAAATATATTTTCTTGTTTAGAATATCAGTGTCTGTATATTCATTGTGTTTCCGGTCGTCTTAATATTTGTAAGAAGCCGAAACTGGGTTTTATCTTCAAATAATTTCGTACGTACGAAAAAACATTTTAGGAAATAAGATGAAATTTAACCTAATACAAATATTAGAACGATCAGAAACATGTTTAATATACAGCCACTAACATTTTATGCAGAAAAATATATTTGATATGTAATTACAATCGTTAAAAAGTCTCTGTTAGTCGATAACATCTTAAAAAGTGCAGCAAACTCAGGAATGTCCGTTTAAGTTAAAGCACAGTGTAAAGAGCTCTGTAAAAATATAAATATCAGAAATAAAAATCAACATATCTTAAAAACTTCAAAGATAATTTCTGGGTGAAATGTAATAGATTCTATCACATTTCGTCCACCAAATACATGTGTATATCTTTCCTCGTCGATCTAAGTGGGTTTTTTAACGACACCACTGGAGCACATTGATTAATTAATCACCGGCTATTGGATGTCAAACTAATTCTAACTGGTAGTCATCAGAGGAAACCCGCTACATTTTTCCTAATACAGCAAGGGATCTTTTATATGCACTTTCCCACAGACATGAAAGCACATACCACGGCCTTTGACCAAGATGATTACACTCCACGAAAATATAGTGAACGGTCAGTGTACATTGACAATGTTCATACTGAGGTGGAGGATCCTTTTTAAAGAATAAATGAGTCAACTATGTACGACTGATGTGAGTCAGACTCAAGACTATTTCGTTCTTATTGCACCGCTTGTAAGAGGACTGCCACTCTCCCAGATCTGAATTCGTAGAATTTAGCTTGTTCGCAACCGCAC